>NC_027750.1:60655543-60665418 GCF_000695525.1 Brassica oleracea var. oleracea
AGTGATCGACGGTAAGGGAGAGACCATGCTCGTAGCTCAGTGATCGACGGTAAGGGAGAGACCATGCTCGTACCTACAGAAAACTAACAAATATTTATAAGAATGAAAAAAAAAAATCCATTTACGATATTATTTTTGACATTTCATCAAAATCCGACCAATGGAAATAAAAACGAAAGTAATATCATGGATATTGTTTTTGTGGTTACCAAGATCAATCTTAAAAATATTGACATTAAAATTGAAAGAAAAACACAACAGTAATTATTACATAATCAAAACATAATTATTTTTTTTTAAAAAATTAATAAAATTTAATAAATAAATTACGATTAATAAAGTAGAATTTGTTTTTTTCCTCATGAAACACATTGTTGAGTGAAGAAATTACCACATTTGAAAATTTATCTAATAAAATTTATCAGTAAAACATGAATATAATGTTATTTTCTCCATTAAGCTCTAATGAACTGTTATTCCATTGAGTTTAACCTTTCATTCTTAGACTATGGAAATTATGATAGTTACAGTAACACTTTTCAAATGCGTGATTTTAATTTTGAACAAAGTAGGTTAACATTGTATTTCACAAACACAAAAATTATGTAAATTCATTAGATATTGATAATTTAGAAATCAAATTTAATTATTAATAAAAAATAAAGTTATAAACCCGCACTTAGTTTAATTATATTTTTAATAATCATTTGGTTTATTATCCATTTACGGATTAAAAGTAACAAAACAAAATTACTTTTCGGGTTTGAACAGTGAATAATGAGTTAAATGATATATCACTATCATATATTCATTTGTATCTCTTTCCACAACTTAAAATAATATCTTATTATTATAATATTTTGCAGTATTAAAGATTAATACAGAAGATTACAAAAAAAAAATTATATATAAAAAGCTATATTCAAATATATACTAAATTTGAAATATGTTTAGTTGTTCTTTAATTGCTCCGCCACCCGTAGGGTGGATTTAACCCTAGTATATACTAATAAAAGCGTTCTTTTGAGGCTCCATAGAGCATCCACATCAGCATATAATCATTAATCGAAAATAAGACACGTGGCATCATTACTACTATTATTATCTTATTACATTAAATCACATTATTACCATTTAAATATATAAATATATAATGTACAAAATATAAGTAAATATACATTTAAATATATAAATAAATAATATACGAAATATAAGTAAATGTAAACTTAAATTTGTAAATATAAAATATACGGAAAAATAATAATAAGTAAGTACACAATTTAAAAAATGGAAATACTACATTAAACATCTATCTTAAAATGTAAAAACTAAATATAAGTAAATATAGATTTAAATATTTAAATATATAATATATGAAAAATAATAATAAGTAAGTACACAATTTAAAAAGTGGAAATACTACATTAAAAAAGTAATCTACAATATAAAAAAAATGCTAATAGTACATTAAACAAAAATATTATATAGTCTTACATCAAACAAATAATAAGTAAATACACAATTAAAAAAATAAAAATACTACATTAAACATATATCTTAAAATGTAAAATTAAATATATGTAAATATTACGTATATTAATGTATATTTATTATAATAATGTATATTTATTATACGTAAAATGTAATTTTATTTTCCATTAAAGTGTAATATGAAAAATATTTATGTTTACCACTTTCATGGTACCACTTTTCATCTTTACCACCACTAAAAGAATATTTTCAAAAATACCATCTTTATTAAGTGGCAAAAGATTCTTATATCCTTGTTAAATATATATAATAAATAATTATTTAAATTAAAAAATAAAAAATTATTATTTTATGTTTTAGAATTATACTTTTTCAAATTCGAACTTTTTTATAAATTTGTTTTTTGAATGTTTTTTTCGATTGTTTTTTTTTAGCAAAATTTCTTTTTGAATATCGAAAATTATGTTTGAAAATATTTTAAAATTTTTTTTTTTATATTTTTTAAGTATTTATTTATATATTTATTAGAATCCTAAATTTTATATTCCATAAACTCTACTCCTCCCCTCAACTCTAAACCCTGAGTCTATATTAGTTAACCCTAGGAGTATAAGTGTGTTTTTACCCTTCATTAAAAGTGATGGTAAAAGTGATTAGTGTAAACATGAAAAGTGGTGCAATGAATGTGGTATTTGTGGCAATTTTTCATGTAATAATGTCACGTTATTATGTATGATAAAATTTATATTTATTATGATGTTAAAATATAAAAATTGCAAAATAGAAATATTACATTAAACATATATCTGAAATAATGTATAGTTTTACATTTTAATTATTTTCAAATATTTTTATGAAATGGTAATAGTACAATACTAGTAAATATTACATTAAACATATATCTGAAATAATGTATAGTTTTATATTTTAATTATTTCCAAATATTACATCTATCTGAAAAAAGTAAAAAAAAATTAGAATAAGTAAATATTAAATTTAAGAAAATAATACTAAGTAAAAATACAATATAAGAAATGGAAATATTATATTAAACATCTATTTGAAAAATGTGTAGTTTTACATTTTTATTATTTCCAAATATTTATCTTGCTCTGAGACACATCGCTATAAAACCCATTATCCCACCAACATCAACTTCACACCCATCAAAAAAGACTCCAAAGAAAATTCCAGCAAAAAAAGCAATGGCTCAACCATCGACCCTTGCCGTCCCAAAAACGTTGTCGATGTGTGATGTTACTTTTATAAACTAAATCAGATCAGCAAGGCAATATTTGGAGCAGACCAACGGATCTCAGGAGGAAATTCTTAAATTCATAATGATGAGTACAAAGCTTTGGAGGTGATTTGAAAATAAGCACTATATGATCACTTATGCATTTTCCTCTTTGTTGATTTACTTATTAACAATGATTTGTACGGTAAATGAAGAAAACTTGGAAGGTACTGGCTTGGCAATTCACCCAGCTCAACTCTGCTATGGGGGATGCACCCTCTCAGCTAAAAACAGCAGATACCCCCAATGGTGCAACTTTAAGGACCGACAAAGTTGAGGTATAACCTAAATAACATCAATGAATATATTTGCCCACGTTATTTAAAATGTGTTTTCCATTTAGCAAACTCTAATAATCAGTAGTCACACTTGATTGATTCATGGTTCCATCGGGTCTTATACGTGAACATAATTGCAATAACATTTGCATTGTCTTGAAGATTATGTTGCAATTGAGTTTGATCTAATGTACATTTGAACTGATAAAAGAACTTGATTGTTGCAGCTACTTCTCAATCCTCAGTCTCTTCTCAGCTATCCCATGTAAGAAGAAGAAACAAAAATGTAAGGAGATAATATGTTTTAAAAAAGTTGAAATCCTAAATGCTTTTTTGTCATCATCTCTAGATTGAAACATAAAGAAAATAAAGGGTCTGCGGAATTAATGCAAGAGATGATGAGTCCTGCATCAAATGACACTTTAGAAGTTATAGAAACAACAAAAGTGAAAATACCAAAGTTTCAGGGTGAGTCTAATGAAAGTTGTTGTAGAATGGTGGAGAAGTGGTGGTAGGGTCATGGTGAGCGATGGCAATGACGACAGAGTTGAGTCGCAAGGGGGTGGGGGGGGGGGGGGGGGGGGGGGGGGGGGGGGGGGGGGGGGGGGGGGGGGGGGGGGGGGGGGGGGGGGGGGGGGGGGGGGGGGGGGGGGGGGGGGGGGGGGGGGGGGGGGGGGGGGGGGGGGGGGGGGGGGGGGGGGGGGGGGGGGGGGGGGGGGGGGGGGGGGGGGGGGGGGGGGGGGGGGGGGGGGGGGGGGGGGGGGGGGGGGGGGGGGGGGGGGGGGGGGGGGGGGGGGGGGGGGGGGGGGGGGGGGGGGGGGGGGGGGGGGGGGGGGGGGGGGGGGGGGGGGGGGGGGGGGGGGGGGGGGGGGGGGGGGGGGGGGGGGGGGGGGGGGGGGGGGGGGGGGGGGGGGGGGGGGGGGGGGGGGGGGGGGGGGGGGGGGGGGGGGGGGGGGGGGGGGGGGGGGGGGGGGGGGGGGGGGGGGGGGGGGGGGGGGGGGGGGGGGGGGGGGGGGGGGGGGGGGGGGGGGGGGGGGGGGGGCGGGGGGGGGGGGGGGGGGGGGTGTGTTCACGACTTGGCTGTGATGGTTGTATGACTTAAAGAAAACACAGGTCAGAGCAGTGGAGAGAACGAAACAGAGTAAATAAGAGAAGGAAAAAATAGTTCCGAGATGGGTTTTTGCATGCGCAATTTTTGTATTTGCCAAGCAACAGAGGTCAGATCGAAGGTGTAAATTTACAGAGGACATGTCAAAAAGGCAGAATAATTGTTCTAGGTATTGTCAGAGATAAGACAAAGCAATAATCATCATTGCTTCCTAGACCTGCTAACATGAACACAAAAATATTTGTGTGAAGGCAAATTTGGAAGAGTACACAAGTCAGGAAAATCAGAGTATGATAAGAGCACAATGCATAGAATCTACATCAGTTGACATTTTATTATTCCAATGTACGTAAACTCCATCCGAAAACATGCTTTAAACGAGTATTAAACGGACAAGCTAAAAGGTCAATTTTTTCAAAAAAAAAAATTAATGTTTTCATTAAATTGAATGGATTTGTGGGATTCATTGTCATCCCAAGATCAAACAATCCCTAATAACTCAACCTTAAATAAATTACCTCGAACCATTAGCATAACGGGCACCAATCTTTCTTCTAGAAAATAAAATACTAATTCAATCAATTTAGGTGCTTTGAGAGATTGTACGAACCTGAGGACAACCTATACTTGTGGCTAATGAGATTAATTTAAACATGTATGTTTACTTCACCTGAAACTAGATTTAAAGATTTATAGCAAATAGACGATCACACTATTTCTCTTCAACATCGACATTTTCTCCGAAAATGCCAGTAACAAACATGACACTTCTCATTCATCAACGACGCTGGGTTTTAGCGATGGACATGTGGTACAAACCTAAGCAAACAGAACCGACCAAACCAAAATTAATGTTTTCATTGATCTGTTTGTGGTTCGAGTGGCAAGCAAGGACCAATTGGTTAGAACATATCAACCAACTAAAATGAATACACAGAAATAAACAAAAAAAAAACTGAATAAACAAAAGTTTACTCAGCTGATTTGTTTTCCGAATAAACAAAAACATAGACCAATTTCAGTTCAAATATATATTTTTCAAAGTAATAAGAAATGAAAGAAAAGTATCAAAATTAATTTTATTTTTAGTTAAGAATAAAATAAATATTTAAAATATATTATTTTTTTTTCATTTATTTGCATACCCTGCCTGTAGGGCGGGTTGATCACTAGTGTATACTAATAAAATGGACATTTTTATGCTCCATAGAGCATCCACATCAGCAAAAAAAAAACTTATTCAGAGAGATGATAGGGCATTATTATTAAAAAAATAAAAAAAATAATTAAAAGTAAATACACATATAAGGAAAAATAAATAATAAGTAAATGTACAATATAAAAATTAGAAATATTACATTAAACAATAATAAGTAAATATAAAATATAAGAAAAAAAAAATAATAAACAAATATACAATATAAGAAATAGATATATTACATTACACATCTACCATACTATTATCATTTGATATAAAACCAAAAAAAAAATAGAATAAGTAGATATGCAATAAAAAATGAAAATATCTAATTAAAAATATATCTAAAAAATGTATAGTAAAATAAATAATAACTAAATACACAATATAAGAAATAAAAATATTATATTAAACATTTATCGTAATATTAGAATAAGTAAATATAAAATATAAGAAAAAATAAATAATAAGTAAATATAGGTATAAGAAATAAAAATATTACAATAAATATATATCGTTATATTATCATTGACATAAAATAAAAAAAATAGAATAAAAAATATATAAAATAAGAAAAAATAAACAGTAAGTAAATATACAATATGAAAAATGGAAAAACTAAATTAAACATATATCTGAAAAATGTATAGGTAACTAAATAATAAGTAAATATACAATATAAAAATATTACATTAAACATGTATTATAATATTAGAATAAGTAAATATAAAATATATGAAAAATAAATAATAAGTAAATATACAATATCAGAAATATAAAAAATACTTTAAACATCTATCTGAAAAATATATAATACAATAAATAATAAGTAAATATATAATATAAGAAATAGAAATATTACATTAAAAATCTATCGTAATATTACAATTTGATATAAAAGTAAAGCAATTAGATAAGTAAATATACAATAAAAATTTAAATATAAAATATAAGAAATGGAAACACTAAATTAAACATCTATCGTTTTACATTTTTATTATTTCCAAATATTTTTATAAGTAAATATACAATATAAAAAAACAAGCATACAATATAAGAAATATAAATATTACATTAAACATCTATAATAGTTTGATATAAAAACAGAAAATTTAGAATAAATGAATATACAATATAAAAAAAATAAATAGTAAGTAAAATACAATTAAGAAATGAATTTTTTTTTAGAAATCTCTTTGAAAAATATATAGTAAAATAAATAATAAGTAAATACACAATATAAGAAATAGAAATATTATATTAAAAATCTATTGTAATATTATAAGTAAATATAATGTATAAGTAAAACTGCACAATAAGTAAATATACAATATCAGAACTAGAAAAACTAAATTAGACATCTATATGAAAATGTATAGTAAAATAATTCATAAGTAAATATAGAATATAAGAAACAAAAAATATTACATTAAACAATTATCATAATATTAGAATACAAATATATAATAATTATACAATATAAGAAATATAAAAACTACATTAAACATTTGAAAAACGTAAAGTAAAATAAATAATAAGTAAATATACAATAGAAAAAATATAAATATTACATTAAACATCTATAAATCATATTACCATTTGATAAAAAAGGAAAAACAAAATAGAATAAGTAAATACAAAATATAAGAAAAAATAAAAAATAAATAAATGTACAATATAAAAAATAAAAAAGTACATTAAACATTTATCTGAAAAATGTATTGTTTTATATTTTAATTAATTACAATTTTTTATAAGTAAATATATATACAATATAGGAAGAAATAAATAATAAGTAAATATACAATATAAGAAATAAAAATGTTACCTGTTATAATAATTAAATATAAAATATGAGAAAAAAATAATAATAAGTAAATATAATTCATAAGAAATAAAAATATTACATTAAATATATATCGTAATATTATAATTGATATAAAAAGAAATTTAGAATAAGTATATATAAAAAATAAGAACAGATAAACAATAAGTAAATGTAGAATATAAAAATGGAAAACTAAATTAAACATTTATCTGAAAAATGTATAGTTAAGTGGAAAAGTATAGTTAAATAAATAATAAACAAATATACAATATAAGAAATATAAATATTATATTAAATATCTATCGAAATATTGTCATTTGATATAAAAGCAAGAAAATTAGAATAAACAAATTTAAAATATAGATAAATTTCTGAGGATAGCCATTTTTAAATTTTTGTAACAAAATAGCTCTTAATGAAAAAATTGCCAAAAGAAGTTTTATTAAAGAGTAAAAATACATTTATACCATAGGGTTAACTAATCTAGACTTAGGGTTTAGAGTTAAAGGTTGGGGTTTTGAGGATAGAGTTTCAAATTAAAAAAAATAAAAAATATCAAAATTTTCAAAACTAAAAGGGGTTATAATAAGTAAATATACAAGAAATGGAAAAGTATATCAAACATCTATTTGAAAAATGTATAATTTTCTGGTTTTTCTAAGAAAAATATGTATTCACACGAACGTACAATTCAGAATTTTATTGTTGTTCAGAATATAACGTTAAAAATAATAGCTATATAGTTAATATTTGAAAATTAATATAGCCCCGCGCGTAACGGGGATTAACTAGTAGTCTTTGAAAAGGTAAATACTTTGAGGGATTACAGACTTTACAGTGTAGATAAGGGTCATGAGAAGCAGACAAACCGGATTCTAATTTTGAACTAAATTCGATCCGGTCGAACCATATTCAACTGTGATCAAAACAAACAATTATTTGGTTCAGTTTTAAATACATTGATAAGCAGATAATAATGTTACTGTTCCAATGTATTAAATGGGTACTAGATTTTGATCCGCGCTTTGTTTTTGTAACTAAATATATTTTAAACGAATTTATATATAAGATAGTGTATAAGTTTGAGCACATTTATCCAAAACCACGGACTAAACCGTACCAAAATGAAAAACCTAAATTGAACTGAACTGTATAAATAATAGAGCAAATCATATATCTATGACTGAAAAATTGAAACCGAACCGAGAACCAAATGAGTACCTGAATTTTTAAATAAAAAATTATATATTTAAAAATATTAATTACATTCAATTTTTAAATAACCAAATATCCTAAAAATACTATTTATAAACCGGATAACCCAAAAACTTTAATTACCCAAATATTTTTATTTGTTTGATATATAATTTAGTTAACCAAAAGTATAATTTATGTATATAATTATTTATTTCAAATATATATATATAACTATGTTTAATATAACACATAGTATCAAAACTATTTTCAAAATAATATTATGTTTTAAAATAAGTAGATTTTGTTCTAAAACACAATTCTACTGCTAACCTATTTTGAAGTAGCGATATAGTGTTAATAAATAACAAAGTGTTTTCAAAGTTTTTAGAAGTTATCACTAACCGATTTATAATTGGTTAGACTAAATATCTAACAAAACCGAAGATAAATAGCAATTTTCTGAAAATATAGCAGATGGAAAGATTGAACATGTTTTATGTAGACCATAATCATATCTATGAATTCGTATAGGAACTGGTTTGGTATTAAATAATACAACCAACTTTGAATATTAAGTTGTGACAAACATCATTTAGTTTGTGAATGATAAGGTTGAAGTGTTTATATATATAACATAGTTAATGAAATCAGTTTAGTTAATAAGGTTGGTATAAATTAATGGTTGATCTCTGTAAAAGATGCAATTTTTTTACAATAGATATTGTATTTTGTTTATAGTCTCCGAAGGTATTAACTATTAAATAAATCACAAGTAACCATATATATAAATATAGGGTGGACATTATTTAATAATAGCACAGAATAATTACGATGGAATAATGCGTATATAGTAAACGTATATGTAGAGAATTAGGTTAGTACCATTTTTATGACTAATTTTCCTTTAATGAAGAATAATTAAGTTAGTAGTATGAGAAATAATAGGAAGGGCAATTGTCCAAAAGAACACCTTTCAAGTTTATGTCACAAAAATGACAACAGAAAATGAAAGTCACAAAAATGACATTCATTAAAGGGCAAAATGTCACTACTACCTTTGTGTTATAAGAATAAAAAAAAAACAAACAAAATTCATTTCCTTCACTCGCGACTCTTCGAACCGTGTCGTCTCCGGCTCGGGAATCTTCAAACCCTCACTGGCACTGTCGTCTCTGGCTCGCGAATCATCGTCTCTGGCTCGGGAATCATCGTCTCCGGCTCGGGAATCATCTTCTCCGGCTCGCGGCACTGTCGTCTCCGGCTCGCGAATCATCGTCTCCGGCTCGGGAATCATCGTCTCCGGCTCGCTAATCATCTTCTCCGGCTCGCTAATCATCTTCTCCGGCTATCTAATCATCAGCGTCACACTCTCTACTCTCAAAATCGGACACAAATCACTATGTAAATTTTTAAAATTAGGGTTTTTGAATTAAATTTGTGAAGCTTGCGTTTTGATTTTGATTTGTTTGTTACTCTTT
>NC_027750.1:60665518-60685524 GCF_000695525.1 Brassica oleracea var. oleracea
TTGGGGAGGAAAACTTTGTTTGGTGTTCTTTGTGTCATTTTCTCTAATAGGAATTCTAGTTGAATGGAATTGTCCAATTATGACTTGTTTTAAGTAGATTTTTTAGGACTCCTTCCCTTTTAATAATATCGATAATTTGAAAGCTGGTGTATTAAAGTGGATAAAATAATTAGTTAATGCATTAAAGTGGATAAAATTAGATGAAGTATTTTGATAAAATTTTCCTTTATTATTATTAATATTATTATTATTATATCTCTCGACCGTAGGTTTCAAGATTACAAAATGACTTCTGTGTGTTCAAGTCCGTCTATGAAATACCAAGAATGGCTTAATTAAATTATAGAAAAGATAAGAACGGTCGAGCTTGAGCATGCGGAGCAGAAGTTTGAGGAAGCTGTGCATGAGGTTGATCATACTGTGATGGAAGTTCCGGACTCGGTGATGGACCTTGAAGATCTGCATGATTAACACACTTCATATCAATGTTGACAAAGCTGCTAGTCACATCTGCGAAACGGCAAATTGCGCTGGGACTTGTTTGTGGAGATGAAGAAGTGATGTTGATGTGTTCCAACACGATGTTACCACAACCTATTTTATCACAATCTAGATTTATTGCAATGGGTTGCGCACATGTCCCTCTGAAGTATCTAAAAGTTACATCGCTCACTTTCACAGCACTTCCCTGAAAGGAGTCAACAGCATAAATTAACGCATTTACACAAAAAACGACAACATAAATACATTTTTAATATGTATATCTTTTTATGAATGTGAAATTTAGTAATTAAATGAATGAAGCTTGACCAAGAAAATAATAATCACAGTCAATATTATCACATCAAATACCATATATAAAAACATGAATAAAAATTACCTTTGCATATTTATAAGAATCATCCTCGTATTGCTGATCGATTATGATGGGGAATTTGGTATTTATCAGCGTAATATCTTCGTACCAAATATTTCTGGCATATCCTCCTCCTCCCTAAGAAATTATGTAACATCTAATAAATTACACATATATATATATTATTTATTGCCTATGATATGCTCATTCTTTTATACACGTAAAACCTTACCGGCCAAGTCTTGATTCTTGCGGCATTCTCAGCGCCAGTGAAGGTGCAATGTTGTACATGTACGTTTTCTACCGTTTCAGTGGCACCTCCTTCCCCCAAACTCCCTATACTGTTTTAAGATAAAAAAATATATAACATTTCACTGTTAAAAAATATATAATTTTCCTTCGATCAAAGCCATTTTATCTAAATTGAGCTTACAATAGTTTTTTTCGCACTCCCACGCACGAATAGTAATATGATTTTATCATTTTACCAGTAAAAACTATAATATATAAAATTCTATGTGCGAACCTTATGCCATGGCCTGGACCACAGTCCACACTGGTTATGTTGATATCGGACGAACCAGTATTAATCGCAATACAATCATCACCTAATAGGAAGAAAATCATATATGTATATATATATATATATATATATATATATATATATATATATATATATATCAATAAGAAAACTAGGTATATCATAATTTTCTCATAATCAAGACAAAAATGTTAATACCGGTTTGGATTGCCGAGCTGAAGATATTGATTTTTTGTGAAAGAGAGATATCAATGCCATCCGTATTTGGACTGTTTGCAGGTGCTATGAGATGAAGATTTGATAAAGTTGCTTGGATGCAATTACTAATTGAAATATGATTCTTTGGACTATTTCTTTGAGTTAGTCCATTATATATAAGGTTGTTACATCGATTAAATTGCAGTGCCTGCATAAACAAAGATAAAACCGTCAGACAAAACAATTAATGATTTACTGGGTGATGATGCGCGGAGTGAATGAACTAAAAAGATTATAAATTTTAATCTATAAATATTGAAAAGGTACATATTATACATGGTATAGATTAGCAGAATTACACGTTTAATATACAGATTGATGAAAAAAAAAAAAAATTTGGTAGTTTACTGGAGTTTCAGTCAAAAATAATAATAATGGAGTATCCGGGTGACGATAATCTTATTATGGTAGAGAAATAGTAATTGTCCTATTATCGAAGTTTTATCATTTTATTTTATTAAGATTATACTGGTTGGAGTACATAAAAATTATAAGAGAATAAAAATAAATTGAAATAATAATTAAAAAAAAGAAGTAAATAATATGAATTTACAAATTTAGTGGGCTGATTAGGACTCAAATTTGTAAAAGAGAACCATTATTGAACCTTAATATTATGACCCAAAATACATATGGGTCTCTTTTAATTATCTTTTATTTAAAAAGTGTTTTTACTAAAAAATCTCGAAGGGACACGAGATACGGGTGATAGTCATATTAAATGATAGTCATTTAAAATACATTCAAAAATAGAAAGTATTATATGCATAGGGCGAAAATTAAGGAATTCAACATTAAAATGATATGTTCCTTAAACTGAATCGAAAAGAATTAAAAAATTTGTAAATTTAATGTGTGTCACCATTTTTATTGTATTTTTTGGAATTGCTTATAAATTTTTATATACGACATTTTGATTTTACAATAATAAAACAGTTTATATTGTCCAGTCTGAAAATAAACTTTGTTCACATATATAATTGTCTCTAAATATTAACCAAAATAAATGTCACAAACCAAATAATTATAGAAGAACATAATTATGAATCGTTTATGCATTTTAGTCCCTAAAAATGTCATGTATCATTCATGAATCATAAAGAAGATTCATATTATGACAATATGAATCATATATAGTCAAAACCCTATCACTTGTGAATATAAATATCAGAGAATCCTATTAATTTTGTATAACATTAGAATTGTAGATTTTCAGACAATTATAGAAAGTATTATATGCAAGGGGTGAAAATAAAGGAAGTCCATAATAAATGATATTTGACTTTAAACTTAATCGGAAATTAATGATATAAATTTCCAAATTTAATGTCTGTCACCATTTAAGATAATTTCAAAATCAAAAAGTCTTATTGCAAAAGTTAAGGGATTGAAAAAAATTTAATATGGAATTCCTTTTTGGATGTATTTTACAATCACGCAAGATATTCCATAGGTTTCAACATTTTGATTTTACAATATAAAACCGTTTATATTGATGATTCCCAAAATAAGTGTCATGTATCCCATAAAAATCCAAAACATTAATCAAAGAAAATGTCACGTAAGGAACTTTTATAGAAGAACATAGTTATGAATTGTTTATTTTTCCCAGTCCCAAGAAATATCATGTATCATTTATGAATCGTAAAGAACATGAATCTTATAAAAACATGAATAGTATGTATATAGTCAAAACCCCATCAGTTTTTTTATTAAAAAACATAATGTATGATAACTTCTATGAAATAATATAGCATACACATCGAAGAATCCACTAGTATTATGCTAAAAATTTGTAAAATAATGAAGCATACACATCGCTCAATCCACTAATATTATGATAAGAATATAGATAACTACTATATTTCGCCGTTCATTTTGTGGATATATGTGTTTAATTTGTTCGATAATTATTAAAATCTATTGCAGTGAGTAATTATACCATGAAATGTTTCTTTTTATGTAGGGTTTCTTCTCACTGATCAAAGAGAGATAATGTTGTATGTCGGAATCATCGGTTACGTCTCACTTTGACGTAATAGAAGAACAGAAGTTAGCTAACTGATGTTTCCACGCAATGGTTATCTCGGGTATTGTTTATAACCGTCAGCCACGTTTTTAGCAATGCAATCATGACTCATATAGTATAGTAATATAATCTCTTCATATTCCTAAATTTTAATGAGCAATGGCATTATATGTAATTAGTCTAGGTAAAGAAGAGTTATTTAACAAATGCTATGAGAATGATTCTCATTATAACACATAAGAAATGACATTTTTGTTAATCACACATGGTTGATAAAGTTAATTGTTTAAAATGCTTCTCGAATAATAAGAAGTGGATGATTGCATCTAGACATCTTAAACTGAACTTATTGAATAGCTTTGAAGTACCTGTGGTCGGGAGTCGAACTTAACAGAAGACCACCAACTTTCCCCATGGGGATCAAGGAGACCAGATCCAGTGATAGTGAGGCCTGACACCTTATCGAAAGATAACCAGTTTTCTGTTTTGTTGCTTCCCCAATCCTTAACCAGTTTTGGCGCTTCAATTTTTCCATCAATCTTGCAAAAACAAAAAGATAATACATGTGAATCATGAATATTGTGATCATTAGGTCACAACAAGTTGATTTTCAGATTAATGAGTTGATTCTTAACATTCTTTCTAGCTAGTAAATACCTGAATATGAGGATTACTAGCTACACAAGGGCCTTGAAACACTTGTGGTAGTAAAGTATAATCTTCGTTGGCATGAATTACTAGAGATTTTGACTTTCCTGCACATAACGCTTTCCATGCGTCTTGAATCGCCTATTTAAAAAAATATTTGCAAACGATCATTTAATCATGTAGTTGAAAATGTTTTAGTTGTAAATGAGTTTGTATAAGCAGTTACTTGAGATTGATCAGCGTTTGTATTGCCAGAATCTGATAGAAAATCTCTCACGCTTATAAATTCAGAATCGCTATCTCCATAGTGCGCATAAAAAGATGATACTAAAAGCACCGAAATCAGTAGCTGGAAACCCTAATAACAGTAACAATAGTTATGATATATATATATATATATATATGCGTAAACAAAAGTGAAACAATGAAATACATGAATGAAAATTTGAAGGGGTAATATTTTTGTCTCACCATTTTTTATGTAACTGATTAGAAAATAGTTATTTTGTTTTTTCTTAGTAAAGATAATATTAAGATATTGTGTGTTGTTTGCATATATACATAAAGTTGTGAATACGTAGTTGTTGTGGTATATAAAAGATATATTTGATTAGTTGTATAATTTTGGAAACTAAATATTTTGTCAAAAAAAAAGTAAATAAGTTTGAACAGAATACATAAAGTTACTATATTCTTACATATATATATATTCCTAAAAATGTTACTATATTTCAGGAATATTATATTCCCTTTTTTATCAGAAGGAATGTAAAATAAAGTTATTATATTCTTATCGTCATTGGTTGACAATACTTAACACTTAAGCTAGTCTGTGTACTGGTAACTGTATTGAACGCATTCAATGTATATTACATATTCTCTATATTTTAGTAATATAGTTACATCCGGTCTTAATCCCCTAAACATTATTTTAAAAGTGATGTATTGTCATTACGATATTGATTTTAAGTGAATTTAATTGTCACATAGACATTGACATTTGACGTTGATTTCTATTTTTAATAATTTTTAAAAATAAGGTAATAACTAATAAATCATCATTAGTACGACAATAAATAATATAATAGTAAAAATATAAATTTAAGAATAATTTACAATTTTTGGAATATTATATAATTCTATTTTTTTTATAATTATATGTTTTTTAATTGCTAAAACAAAATTTCAAAATTCTATGCAGTTTGAAAAAAAAATGAATTTTTCTAATCTCAATTCCTTCGGTTTCTTTTTAATATTTAGACATTTAAATATATTATTTAGTTTTCTATTTTGATAATTGTATACCTAAAAAAATTATCCCTTAATTTTATAGTCATTGATTTAATATATTTTAACCAAAAGAAACACATAAATATTTTTCCAAGATTAGTTATTAAATATAAATTTAAATAAAAAATAATTATTTTATCATAATTTATTTTATCTTATTTTTTACATATAATTAAATTAAAAATGGAAAAATTAAATTATAAGAAAATAATAAAACTTCAAATTAACAAACATATATTTAAACATAATTTAAATTTTAAATTTTTTATATATGCACATAGTGCGAGAAAACACTTATACATTGGTTGAGAAGCGAAATTTTTTTGCCCATCTATACTATTAAAGCAGGATCCTATTGTCCTTTTTACCTTATCTTGTCATTTCTTTACTAACATTGCATGTTTCATTAAGTGCAATCAAGTAATATTAATAACACATCTATATTGGGCCATTTTTTTCGTATCCAGCCCACTGTCCACATCAGATCTCTCTTGGGTCATTTTGGCCGATTAAGAAATCAGATGCAATTCTCACATTTTTTTTTCCTTTGAGTCATTGAGTCCAAATTCAAATAATTTTTTTCAACCATTCTTAATTATTTTTTTTTCTTTTCTTAATATAATTTAAGCATTCATAAAAAAATTGAATTTTTTCATTGAAAAGTATAAATCTGTATTAAAAGTATATATTTTTTTTATTAAAAATATTAACCACATAATAAAATTAATTTATCAGAGTTATACCAACTTAATTCACTAAAGAAATAAAGTTTAATTTTTTTAAACATAAATATTTATTTAAAATGAAACACGATAAAAAAATATAAAAATTTTAAGTCATTTATAAAATAAAACACAAATATATGAAATATGACATTTACTAAATATTTGTCAATTAAAAAAAAAAATGAATCCACGCTTTTTTGAAAGCGCGGATCAAAATCTAGTTATCTTTTAAAAGTGAAAAATACATAAAACACAATGCTTTAGGGGGTAACGAACACAGTTCGTGTATGCTCTAACTAGAGACGTTACCAATAAAAATACTTAATAATTTATAATTATTGATCCTATAAATTATTTATCGTCTACGGATCCTGAAGCACATGCTTCACTAGTTCTGTATATACTTAAAGGATCTTACTGGTTTTTCCGTTATGACCTGCAAACGCAGCTTTTGCGGTTAGTAGCGATTGACAGCATTTCGAAACAATCATACAAATCGGTACAAATCGCTCAAAACTGCTCTGACTCTTAAAATCAAAAGTTGGTTCCAGCTAGCGTTTGCGGTTGCGGATGAAAAAATAAATATAAAATTATTTTCAAAAATATTAATTAAAATTCACAAACAATATCATAATTTGCTTTTAAAAAAACTTTAAACTAACTATTTATTTGAACTTTTAAACATTTATATACACAAATATATAAAGGTATACCCATATATAAAATGAAATAAAAATTTTAAAATTTTTTTTAATATAAATCTTTAAAACAAATTTTATTAAAATTATAACTTTCAACTAATTAACATAATATTTTTATTAATCATATTATGTTGATAATTATTATATTTTATTACAATAGTTTGTTTTTTTAATATTTTTTTAATATTATAATATGTTAATATGGGTAATTTATTATTAAACAGCTGCAATATCTTATAATCAATCAGTCACAAATATCTCGCAAATGTAACAATTTTCAAACATTGTACTACTCATACAAAACACTTAATAACGCTTGAAACCGCAACTATCCGCATCCGCAACCGCTGCTTTTAAACCAGTCGGCCCTTAATAGTTAATACTTAGCAAGATACTTTTGACTTTTTCATATTTTTGTAATCATATTACTACATTGGATATAAAATATCTTACTTATTAAGCATTAAATATTTTCAAAATTTTAATTTATATACAAATATTGAAGTCTTGTAAATTAGTGTAGCATTCTTATTTGTAAATTTCTTAGTATCATTGAATTTTATATTACCGTTACTGATATTATTTTAATGCTTGTATTTATCAATATTTATGCTAACAGGTGAGAATCCATATTAAAACTACAAAACAAAACGAGTTGGAAATGACAATATAAGACGTAAACACCGTTTGAAATTTTAATAGACGAACACGTGAAATAAATATTTGATCTATTTTTAATTCAATAAATTGTCCTTAGGTGATATGGTTTATATAAGTTTTTGAGCCCCATGATAAAATTATGTAAGACTGTTTTGCTTTTTTTTTAGAATTATATAGGAGTATTCTGGCCCCACTGAAGTAGTCCAGACTAGTCATGTGTTGCCACGTGTCGGTCCCCTGACTCTGGTGATGCCGAAATGTTAATTCCCCAGTGACCGGGACTCGAACCCTGGTGGCTTCACCGTATTGGAATTTTACCATCAAGTTAATCACCACCGGGACACAAGCCCCGGTTAAGACTGAAAAACCGAATCTGTAAACTTAACATTTATGCTATACTTTAAAGACTAAAAAAAATCAGAGATTTTGGTGGAAAAATGACAGTTAGATAGCATGTAAGCTTATCTTCATACATCTTGGTGTACTTTTAATGGAGAGCTTAGTCATAAAGTAACTTAGATATTTTCACTAAGTTTACTAAGTTTTATCAAGTGTCATTAAGTTTACTTTGATTATTCACTACATTTATTTAGTTTTGTCATTTGTCATCAAGTTGATTTAGGTTAGTCACTAATTTTTTTAGCGTAAATCATTTGTCAGCAAATTGACTTAGCTTAAAACTTTTTTATTTGTCCACAGACAATTCTAACATTTACATGGCCTATGAGCTTGTAAAATCAGTTGTTATTCTCCATATAAAATACAAAATTTTACTTAGTCAATCTGGCTGGCAAAATGTGGTCCAAATATTCTTCATTTTTCTTCACATTCGATTAGAATCTACCCGGCCCAAACAAGAATATGAGAACAAAAGGTTCACAAATAAACTGACCCTAAAGAGCGATTTCGGAGGCGCCTCCGCCGTTTCCAACCTGTCCGCGTTCATTGCTCACTGGCGTCGCACGAGGCGTCGGAAACCCACCCCCTCTCCCCGTCCAAAAGGCCCTCCCCACCTTATGGGGAAGAAAAAGCTTCACAAGTCGCCGGTCAAGTCTCCCTCTCCCCCTCCGCCTCCCGATCCAGATTCCGAATCTCCGCCTCCTCCATCTGTTGACGTCGTCCTCGAACCCCCAGCCCCTATGACAGTTGCCTCCGCAACCACTCCAGAGCAATCACCCATTGAAGCTTTTCCGATTCAGTCTGACGAAATGGAAATAGAATCCCCACCCCTAGACCCCGTGAAAGCCTCACCAAAGGTAGCTCCGGTGTCAACAGAGGAACAAGTTCTCTCGCACTCAGATCCCGTGAAAGCCTCAACAAAGGCGGCTCCGGTTTCAACTAAGGAACAAGTGGTTTCCTCCAAGGATCCATGGACCGGTCTCTTCAAAGACGCACCTAACTCTCTCCAGAAGAAAGGTGAAGCTTTCGAGCTCCCATCAGGTGAAGTTTGTGTTAAAATCCCGAACTCAGTCATCGAGAAGCACAAGAAATCGTGGGAATGCTTCGTAATCGGACAGTTCTACCACGAACCCCCATCGCATGGCACGATTCACAATATCGTCAATGGTATCTGGAGCAAACAGTATCGTGACATTAGTGTTTCGAAGATGGAGGGAAACGCTTTCCTGTTTCGAATCCCAAACGCAAACACAAAAAGAAGGGTTATCAAACAAATCCTATGGCAGATTGAAGGCCAGACTATGTTTGTCGCAGACTGGGAACCAGGAACTACCCCTGCAAAACCAGAACTATCTTCGGCCCCAATCTGGCTGGAGCTGCGTGATGTTCCGCTGCAGTTCTTCAATGATGACTGTCTCGAGCGCATTGCGAGTTTGGTTGGGCATCCTAAATGTCTTCATCCTTCCACAGCTAATAAATCAAATATGGAGGTGGCCAAGGTTCTCACCATCATAGATCCTAGAAAGCCTCTCCCGGAAGCTGTCAATGCTCAATTCGAATCTGGTGAAGTTAGCAGAATAAAGGTATCGAGCCCTTGGATGCCCCCGGTGTGCCAACATTGTAATGAGGTTGGTCATAGCCTAAAGCATTGCAGAGCTGCTCCGATCCTTTGCAAGCTTTGCAACTCTCGTTCCCATTCTGAGGAGAAATGCCCAATGGCCATTTCTAAAAAGAACCCCTCAACCTCCAGGAGGGAAAGAGCGAGGAGTAGAGAATGGCAGGAGAAATCTAACCCAACTACTGGAGGATCAACTAAGTCCTTGGTCATCAACTTCGCGGAGTCCTCGTTGGGAAAATCAGCTGGGTTGGATCAGGGCGAAGGTAGTAGTCTCGCTGGCAGTGGGAAAGCGCAGTCTCAGAATCATATCCCAGCAATGTTTTGGAGAAGACAGTTGTTTCTCGGAGCTCTTCTGGAGTGGAATCAGGTTCTTCTGATGTCCAATCGCCAAGGAGCCCTGAAGCCAAGTCCCCGCTGAGCTCTGACAACTCAATGGGTTTCACCGAGGTCTCAACTAGGAAGAAGAAAAAGAAGAATAAGCGGGGCAAGGGCCCCAAATCTCAATAATTTTTCTATGTATACAAACCTTTTTTGCTGAAATAGCAGGGGCTTTAATATAGCAAGTCACCGACGCGGATATAAAAAATGGATGAGGAAAAATAAAAATATTTTTGGAGGAATCATAGAGACTCATGTCAAACAGCCAAAGAGCTCAAAGTTCATCTCTGAGATCTTGCATGGTTGGTCCTATGAAGATAATTACTGCTTTTCGTAGTTAGGAAAAATTTGGGTTGTTTGGCAACCGAGTGTCAAGGTAAATGTCATCAGGAAATCCCTGCAGATGATTACCTGTGAAGTTCTTCTACCGGACACAAGAATCTGGTATGTGATTTCAGTGGTTTATGCGTCTAACTCTAAGGAAGAAAGAACGACCTTATGGGAGGAAATTGTAGAAACATCTACTATGTCTTCAGTCTCTGGGCGTCCTTGGATGGTGTTAGGGGACTTTAACCAAGTTCTGCACCCTGATGATCACTCCAAGCCACCTACATTGAACGTTGACAGGAAAACGCGTGAGCTAAGGGAATGATTGTTTCAAGCGGAACTCCTCGATCTGACTTATCGTGGGAGCCTCTACACCTGGTGGAATATGAACCCTCTTAAGCCTATAGCAAAGAAGCTTGATCGGATATTGGTGAATGATCAATGGTCCACTACGTTCCCTTCCTCCTATGCGCTCTTTAGTGAACGTGGCTTCTCTGATCATGCCTCATGTGGTGTGGTCCTTGAACTTGAGTGCTTGAAGAAGAAAAGCCCATTCAAGTTCTACAATCTGTTGCTCAAGAACGAGGACTTCTTGCCAATGATTTGCTATCACTGGTTCTCGATCAATGTGGTGGGTTCTGCTATGTTTAGACTTTCCAGAAAGCTAAAACTGCTCAAGAAGGAGATCAGAGCTTTTAGTAGGCTCAATTACTCTTGTATTGAGTTGCGAGTGCAGGAAGCCCATGCGGATTTGCTCCAGCTTCAAGCTATGACTCTGGATAATCCGACAACTATGAATGATAGATTGGAGCTTGAGGCTCAGGAGAAATGGACTACTTTAGCGAAAGCGGAGGAAAGTTTCCTCTTTCAATGCTCCAGAGTCACTTGGTCTGTTGAAGGTGATAGTAACACACTGTTCTATCATAAGATGGTAGCCTCCCGGAAAGCGATAAACCACATTCACTTCCTTGTGGCTCCAAATGGAGACGGTATTGAAACTCAGTCTGATATCATGGAGCACTGTGTGGAATATTTCTCTTCTGTTCTGGGAGGTACCACTGAACCAAAAATGTTCATAAATGAGGATCTGGCCCTGCTGCTACCTTACAAGTGCACATCCAGCCAGAAGCAACTGTTATATGCTCCTTTTTCCAGACATGAAATAAGAGATACGTTCTTTGCGCTTCCTCGTAATAAAACATGCGGTCCAGACAGCTACCCTCCTGAGTTCTTCTGTGCCTGCTGGGATATCATTGGTCCAGAAGTGTGTGACGCTATCCAAGAATTTTTCAGTTCAGGAGACATTTTGAAGCAATGGAATGCGACAACACTCGTCCTCATACCTAAGATTACAAATGCTTCCTCCACTACTGATTTCCGACCTATCTCCTGGTTGAATACCTTATACAAGGTGATATCAAAGCTCCTTGCCTCGCGTCTTCTCAAGGTTCTCCTCAGCGTAATCTCACCAGCACAATCAGCTTTCATGCCAAGTCGGTTGATTGGTGAGAATGTGTTACTAGCCACAGAGCTTGTAAAGGGTTATAACCAGAGCAACATTGACCCGGGAGCAATGCTTAAGGTGGATCTGCGGAAAGCTTTCGACTCAGTCAGATGGGATTTTGTTCTAGCTACGCTGGAGGCTCTAGAGATACCACCTACCTTCATCAACTGGATCGCAAGCTGCATATGCACCCCTACTTTCTCGGTATCGATGAATGGGGATTTGGTGGAAAGTTTGCAAGTTCAAAGGGTCTGAGACAGGGCGACCCGCTTTCTCCATACCTCTTTTTCTTAACAATTGAAGTCTTCTCCAGCCTTCTACAGTCTAGATTCGAGGCGGGTTACATCCACTATCACCCAATGACATCAGCCTTGAAGATATCTCACCTGATGTTCGCATATGATGTGATGATATTTTTTGATGGAGGAAGCTCTTCTCTACATGGTGTTAGTGAGGCTCTTGATTACTTCGTGTCCTGGTCAGGCCTTCAAATTAATGCAGCAAAATCTCAGCTCTTTTGTGGAGGAGTAAACCAGGTTGAATCGCTTGCCATGTCTTGCTATGGGTTCACAATGGGCTCATTAGCCATCCGGTATCTAGGTCTGCCCCTAATGTCAAGAAAGCTGAGAATATCTGAGTATGAGCCGCTGCTGGACAGTCTGATTCGCAGATTCAGAGCCTATGTGGTGCGCACTCTGAGTTACGCAGGCAGAACTTTGCTTATCTCCACGGTCATTGCAGGCACCATCAATTTCTGGATCAACACCTTTCTGCTCCCCAAGGGCTGTATTAAGAAAATTGAATCCCTATGCGCAAGATTCCTATGGTCC
Organism: Brassica oleracea var. oleracea; assembly: GCF_000695525.1. Taxonomy (NCBI): domain Eukaryota; kingdom Viridiplantae; phylum Streptophyta; class Magnoliopsida; order Brassicales; family Brassicaceae; genus Brassica; species Brassica oleracea. Next base: position 60,678,283 of record NC_027750.1, read on the forward strand.
GGTAAAGCAGAAGGCCACTATAATGCGAAAGTTGCATGGCCAGAGGTTTGCCTCCCCAAAGATGAAGGTAGTCTAGGGCTTAGGAGCCTCTCAGCATGGAACCCAACTCTCTGCCTCAGATATATATGGATGCTTTTCTCTGGAACCAGATCTCTGTGGGCACAGTGGCACACACATCACCACCTAAGAACCTCAAGCTTTTGGGCTCTCTCTCCAGCGGAGACTGACTCTTGGACCTGGAAATCTATCCTAAAGCTGCGTCCCCTAGCTGAACTCTTCATACGTTGCAACTTGGGGAATGGCGCAACATCAAGCTTCTGGTATGATTCATGGCTGTCTACGGGTCCTATTATCAAACTCATCGGTGAAAGCGGCCCACTCCATCTCAGAATTCCACCTAACGCCTCTGTTTCAGAAGTCTGCTCGACTGTGGGCTGGAACCTTCGCTCCCCAAGATCTGACGCAGAGGTAACACTACATACTCATCTTACTGTGATTGATTTACCTAGTCTGAGCACTGTAGAGGATGAGTATGTTTGGGTAGCAAACGGGATCGAGTCAAGAGAGTTCAATTCTGCAAGGACTTGGGATATCATCAGACCGAGAGCCACTAAGAAAGATTGGTCATCTACGGTTTGGTTCAAGGGTTGCGTGCCAAAGCAAGCTTTCAACCTATGGACTGCACAGCTGGATAGATTGCCAACGCGAACAAGACTTGCTAGCTGGGGTGTAACCCAACAGACTTCTTGTCCAGTCTGTCTGTTTGGGGAGGAAACAAGGGATCATATACTGCTACATTGCGGTTATGCCGCAGAACTGTGGAGATGCGTGATGGCCAGACTGAAACAAATTCACACAGGCTTCACTGAATGGGCTGAGCTCCTTTCTTGGATAAGAAGCGACTCCACATCAGCTCCTTCTCTCTTGCGGAAGGTCGCCACTCACTCTACGATCTACAACATATGGAGGCAACGAAACAACCAGCTTCACAATCAGATCCTCATCCCAGCGAGCACCGTCTTCAGGCTGATCGACAGAGACATCCGTAACGCCCTCTTAGGAAGAAGATCAAAGAAGAACTTCAGGCCACTCTTGGCAAAATGGCTGATGTAATCAAATTCTCTTACGAGACTTCTTTTGTAATGTTTCCTTGTTTTATTTTTTTTGCTTGGGAAACATTATCATAGGACTTTCAAACTCTGTAGGATCTTTTATTCATTTATATGATATTAACGTTCGTAGCAAAAAAAAAAGAATATGAGAACTTAATATATATTTTATATTATCGAGACTCTAAAAAATCTAAGAGGTGTTGACGGAAAAATGATTGTGTAGATTGTATGGAAGCTTATGGAAGATTATCTTCATACATCTCTATCCCCTAGACTATATTTGCGAAGTGATTTTGCCACATGTCCTCTCTACAATCAATTTTCCAAAAAAATATGACATGGCTATGGCTACTGAAATTGATGACATGGCTTCCGGAAAATATGACATGGAAAATTTCATTTAATGTTGATTTATATTTTTGGCAAACTTATTAGAATATGGTAATAATTCATATATTACATTAAATATTGATATTTTTTTGGTAAACTTTTCTTAAATATGGTAATAGCTCACACATCATCGATAAAATAAATATATTCATATATTTTCAAATTTGGAAATATTATTATTTTTGTACAATTATACAATTTGTATTACTAAAGCTTTCAAAAATTTCTACAATTTTGTAAAAATTTAAATATCTAATCGTAAGATCATTAATTTTTTATATACCTACAAATTTATAAATATTGTTTAGACTAAATTTTTGATAATTATACAATGTTATATTATTTTTATTAGTTTTATACAAATTGATTTAATATATATCAAATATATATTAAATATTAGTAAGAAAATAGTAAACTCTATAATGTTTAATGAAATTTATTTTTAAATATAAGTTAGATTTAAAATATTTCTTACACACCTAGTGTATCTTTAATGGAGAGATAAGTCACAAAGTAACTTAAACATGTTTCACCAAGTTTACTAAGATTTAACTCTTTGTCGCTAGGTTTATTTGATTATTCACCAAGTAAATTTAGTTTTGCCATTTTTTACCAAATTGATTTAGCTTAGTCACCAAATTAAATTAGTCTCCAAATTTACTTGGTCACCAAATTTACTTGGTTTAAATCATTTGCTATTAAATTGACTTACCTTACTCAGCAACTTATCTTAAGGCTATTAAATTGACTTACCTTACTCAGCAACTTATCTTAAGGCTTTTTTCGAAATTAGTTTTTTAGTTTTTTTTCTTTCAAATTTATTTTGAAATTCGAAAATACAATTTTGAAACTATTTTTAAGATTTTTTTTTTCAATTTTTTAATATTTATTTTTTATTTTATAAAATTTTAAACTTCAATCCCAAATCTCCGCTCCTTAACTCTAAACCCTAAGGTTTGGATTATTTAATCATAGGGGTATAAATGTATATTTACCTCTTTAATGAAACATTTTGGTCATTTTGATCCTTAGAGTTTATATTTGTGACCAAAACTTCTTTACTGCTATCCTATGCTATTTCTCTTCTTATATTGTATATTTATTTATTCTAATTTTCTTACTTTTATATCAAATGATAATATTATAATAGGTTTTTAATGTAATATTTACTTATTATTTATTTTATTATATATTTTTCAGATAGATTTTCAATGTACTTTTTCTATTTCTTATATTATATATTTATTTTTTATTTTTTCAATACTGTATATTTACTAATTTTAATATTACGCTAGATGTTAATGTAATATTTATATTTCTTATATTGTATTTTTGTTTATTGCTTATTTCTTCTAATATTATATATTTACTTATTTTAATTTGTTTGTTTTTATATTAAATGATAATATTAAGATAGATTTAATGTAATATTTATATTTCTTGTATTGAATAATTGTTTATTATATATTTTTATTTTTCTGATATCAAATGATAAAATTACGATAGAAGTTTTATGTAATATTTATGTTTCTGATATTATATATTAACTTATTATTTTTTATATTGTATATTTATTTATTATCTATTTTTAATACCATGTGGCTTTTTTTGAAAAATTGATTTTTATATTTATGTGGACGGTCTATGGAAAACACTTAGTTTTTAATATGAAAAATAGATTATTAATTATAAAATGATAAATTATTATAAATTTAAAAATTTCATAAAAAAACTAACGCATTGTTTACAATTAAAAGATAATTCTTTTACATTTTTTTGGATTCACTAATGTAGTATTTACATTTTTTATATTGTATATTACTTTTAATGTAGTATTTTCATTTTTTAATAGTGTACTTAATTATTATTACATTTTATATATTATATATTTACATATTTAAATGCATATTTACATGTATTTAATTTTTACATTTTAAGGTAGATGTCTAATGTAGTATTTCTATTTTTTCATTTTTTTTATTTACATTTTAAGATAGATGTTTAATGCTTAACGTATTTTTTTCATTTTTTATATAATGTATTTACTTATAATATTATTTTTTGTATATTATATATTTACTTAATATCTATATTTTACATTTTAAAATAAATTTTTAAGGCTTAATGTATTTTTTCTATTTTTTAATTGTGTATTTACATTTGAGGATAAATGTTTAATGCTTAATGTACTTTTCTTATTTTTTATATTATGTATTTACTTATTAATATTATTTTTGTATATTATATTTTTTAAATTGCGTATTTACTTATTATTGTATATATAGTTCATATATTATATTTTTACGTATTTAATTGTATATTTACTTATATTTTCGTATGTACTTACTTATTATTACTTTTTGTATATTATATATTTACATATTTAAATTTGTATTTACATGTATTTAATTTTTATATTTTAAGATAGATGTCTAATATAATATTTCATTCTTTATTTTTTATTTATATTTTAAGATAGATGTTTAGTGCTTAATGTACTTTTCCATTTTTTATATTATGTATTTACTTATTAATATTATTTTCATATATTATATGTTTACTTAATATATATATATTTTACATTTTAAGATAGATGTTTAAGGTTTAATGTACGTTTTCTATTTTTTTTTAATTGTGTATTAACATTTTAAGATAAATTTTTAATGCTTAATATATTTTTTCTATTTTTTATATTATTTATTTACTTATTAATATTATTTTCGTATATTATATTTTTTTTTTAAATTGTGTATTTACTATTATTGTATATATAATTCGTATATTATATATTTACTTATATCTTCGTATGATTTAATGTGTATATGATAATAATGTGTAGTATGGTAATGTAATTTAATGTAATAAGGTAATAATATTAGTCATGCCACATTGTTTATTTTCGAAGAGGGTTTCTAAAACGATGTGCACGTTCTCTGTAGCTTCGATTAGTCCCTTTTATTAGTATAGATTTAAGATAGATGTTTAGTGTTTAATGTACTTTTTCCATTTTTTATATTATGTATTTACTTATTAATATTATTTTTCGTATATTATATGTTTACTTAATATATATATATTATATTTTAAGATAGATGTTTAAGGTTTAATGTATGTTTTCTATTTTTTTTTAAATTGTGTATTTACATTTTATGATAAATTTTTAATATATTTTTTCTATTTTTTATATTATTTAGTTACTTATTAATATTATTTTCATATATTATATATTTCTTAAATTGTGTATTTACTATTATTGTATATATAATTCGTATATTATATATTTACTTATATTTTCGTATGATTTAATGTGTATATGATAATAATGTGTAGTATGGTAATGTAATTTAATGTAATAATGTAATAATATTAGTCATGCCACATGTTTTATTTTCGAAGAGGGTTTCTAAAACGATGTGGGCGTTCTCTGTAGCTTCGATTAGTCCATTTTATTAGTATAGATTTAAGAAAACAAGAACATGAATTTTTTTGGTTTCAAAGGAAAACAAGAACATGAATTTTTGCGGGAAAAAAAATATCAGTTTTGGTGAAAAAATTAATTTGCGGTTTAAAAAATAAAAATAATTTCATTTTTAAGTTTTGGCGAAAAACAAGATTTTGTCATTTTGGTACAAAAAAAATTATGAAAATTTTAACGAAAAAATTATAATTTTGCGGTTGTGATGTAAAAACATAATTTATTGTTTTTATGGAAAATATGATTTTGTGGCTTTCCAAAAAAAAAATCAATTTGACGGTTTTGACGGAAACAATCTTTTGTGTTTTTGACAAAAACATGAATTTGTAGGTTTGACAAAAACATTCTCAATTTTTCTGTTTTATGAGAAATTTTAATTTTGATATTTTTTTACAGAAAAACTTGATTTTGTAGTTTTTAGAAAAAACATGGTTAAGTTTTGCTGGAAAACTTAATTTTGTGATTCTTACAAAACAAATTGATGTTTTGCGATTTTGATAGATTTTTTTGTTGTTGTTGCAATTTTAGCAAAAATTACTATTGTTATAATTTTTAATTTATTTTTCATGTTTGGTTAAAATTAATTAATTTTATTTGATTACTATTGTTTTAATGTTATTGTAAATTGACAATCGTTTTTGATGTATTTATAATTAAATTTAACGTGTTTTTAATGTGTCATAGGAACAAATTTATGAATATGAAATGAAGTGAATATAATTATATTTAATTCATTTATTAAAATTATATAATATGTCTTTATTTATTTTATAAGAAAGAGACATCGAAAGTCTCAATTGAGCAATAAGTTACATATATGTTTAATTTGTCCACTTAATAAATTGGTGAAAGGGCTTGGGTGGACCAGTTGTACTTTAATTTGGGAGAATCTTTACCATGTGAGATATATATACCATCTTCTCTTGCATCCCAAAAGTTTTTCCTACCATAGTGGACAATGAAACCACCACCTGTAAAAGTTTTTCCTACCAGAGTTAGCTTAGTAAGCAGCTACATCAGTAGTTTCTCACCTAAAAACTGAAGAACAAAATTAATAGAAAAAGGAAATATATGAAAAACGTAGAACAAGAGTCTCTCAAAAGAGAAACCATTAGAACTCCTCTAGATATTCTAAATACAACGGTCATTTTATAATTAGCTTACATATTTAAAACAAAATAAATTTCAAACCGATAAATAATATGAATTATAACAATAACTAGATCTCGATCCGCGCAACCGCGCGGATCTTTGTTTTCATTTATTTTTATATAAATATTTTATTTTCAATTCTAAATTGATATATATTATAATATATATGTGTCTATCAATTTTTAAAATATAATAAGTTTACGGTATATTTTTTCATTGAATAGATTGTTTCAAACTTTCATATGTATTTGTATCTTCTTCTATATATATATATTTTCGGATTATTATTTCATTATTAAAATCGTAACTATATATAAAGATTAGTAAAATATTGTTTTATTATCATATTCAAAGATATTGTAACATTTCACAAATTTAGAAAGTTTTTTAAAAATTAAACTTTTCGCTTCATACATTTATATTATCGAGTAAATAATTAAACATTTATTTTTTGTTTAATTTTTAGAATAAACTATATTGTTTAGAATTTGTTTTCATTGGTTTAAGGTAATAAAGATTAATCATTGTTGGATAATATGATTTTTGTTATTTAAAAAAATCTTTATAATTTTAAAAGTTAACATCGACAAATATTTAAATATTTAACATATGGAGGTATAGTATTACAACATTAAATTATATCAATTTAATTTATACTATCTATAAATCCAATAGATCATCTATTGTTTAAAGAATAATACTTAGGTTCACCCCTGTGGTGAATAGTTAAATTCACCACACTCTTCATAACCAATTAAAGTGCCATGTAGAAGTAGTTAAAAAAGACAATAAAAATAAAAAAATAGCTAAAAAAAAAACAACACCGACATTAATTAACGCCGTCTAAAAACCTAAACTCTAAAACCATAAATCCCAATCCGAAACACTAAACCCTAAATCCAAATCCTAAAACCCAAACTCTAAATCTTAAACCTTAAACCCAAACTCTCAACAATAAACCTTAAATCCTAAAATCTAAACCCTAAACCCAAAACTCTAAACCATAAACCCTAAAATCTAAACCCTAAACCCAAAATCCTAAACCCTAAACTCTAAACCCAAAACTTCAAATCCTAAACCCTAAACTCTAAATCCTAAACCCTAAACCCAAAC
>NC_027750.1:60685922-60688166 GCF_000695525.1 Brassica oleracea var. oleracea
GTTTATGATTTAGGGTTTGGGTTTAAGATTTAAAGTTTTGGGTTTAGGGTTTAGATTTTTGGATTTGGGGTTTAGGGTTTAGAGTTTTGGGTTTGGGCTTTAGGGTTTAGATTTTAGGATTTAGGGTTTATTGTGTAGAGTTTGGGTTTAGGGTTTAAGATTTAGGGTTTAGATTTTACGATTGGGGTTTATGGTTTAGTGTTTTGGATTTAGGGTTTATGGTTTTAGAGTTTAGGTTTTTAGAATTTAAAATTTTGCAGATGGCGCTAATTAATGTCGGTGTTGTTTTTTTCCAACTATTTAAGTCTTTATTTTTATTATTTTTTTAAACTATTCCTACATGGCATTTTGGTTGGTTATGAAGAGTGTGGTGAATTTAACCATTCACCATAGGGGTGAACCTAAGTATTGTTCTTGTTTAAATCCAGTTATTGATAGCCCAATAAAATTTTTTTATAGGCCCAAAATTTAAATGATAAGATTAGAGATTAAATGCAACATTATTTATAGGAATAGATCCATTTTTTAAAAAAAATCACACAAGGTTGTGACTTCTATTTTAATATATAAGATATAAATCTAACAAGAACCCATTTGAGAACTTTCAGCGTCGAGTCTAATACTTCAATAAAGTAGGGTCAATCTAAGTAATTTTCTCATAGAAAAATATAAAATCTATAATATAATGAGACAGTTGCATCATTTCTGAGGCGACACGTCAGCGGTCTGTGGGTCCCACTTTAAAAAATGTGAAAAAATGTCGAGATTGTGGCTCGAACCCAGGTTATTGAAATATAAACACCACCATTTATACCACTGAGCTAAAGGATTCTTTGTACATCGGTGGCCGAAACTAATATATATTTATGATAGGAGAGTTTACTCTGTACACGTATGATTTCGGTTTAAGTTCTATAAAAAGCCCAAGTCGGCTGTAAGGCCATTTGGCCAATGTTTAGTTATATGGCCTATTTTGAAAAAAAGGTCTGACGTTTTATGTTTTTGTCGAGAAAAGTGTGCCGTTTTTTATTCGTTAAACGAGTAATGATTAGATTTTCAGAAGTTTCTTCTTCTTCGACCCTTCAATCTTACCAACCCTGCTGCTTTTCCTAATCATGTGGAAAAACGAGTCTTAATCAACTCTTTACCTTACAACTCTTTTCATATCTATTAATTCTTTTTATTGTATTCAACGTATACCTCTTAAATTTTACAATAAATGGTTTTCTTTCATTAAAGCCATTTACTATCTTAAACTCTCCTTCTCCCTTCTGATACAAAGAAACCGAAAAATTCACTTCAACCCGTATAAATTGGAGAAGGTTGATAGCTGGATGGATCTTCACAGACGCTCTCAGTTTATCTTCTATCTTCAATTGGAGAGGGAGCTGCTCATCCTCGACGAACAGGTATGATTGATTTTTTCTGCAATTTCCTTCCTACGAAGCCCAAAGAGATCTATCGAGTTACTGATCTGCGTTAACCATTTGATGAATTCCATCCCGAATGATCCCAAAACAATCAACGTCTACCTCAAAACACCAGGTATCATGATTTTTTCTCTCATCTCCTTTTTAGACAAGAACAAAAAAAACTAGCAAATACACTAATCTATGAACTAACTTTCGCAGATGATGAGTAAACAGCGCCCAATAGACCTCCACAACCTGATGTAGATGATCGGAGGCCACTGAAGAAGAAGAAGCCTGCAACAATGTCAGAGGATGCTAAAGCATTGAGCATGATTAGACAAATGTTCAAGCACTGCTTCTAACTTTTCTCCTATGCTAACTTATGAGTTTTGTATTGTTTTAATGTCAGTACTGATCGTTATGTTGGACATGGCTATGATAACCGAGACCTGGAAGCCTGCTTTGACGATATCATGAAGGAAGAGAGACGAAGGTAACATCAATATCTTGATCATGAGTTTCAATCATTTGTTTCTTCTTATATATATTGCTCAACGGTTTGTGTTTGATTTGATAAATGCAGTGCGAGAATCGCAAGGGAGGAAGATGAAATGGAAGCAAAGCTGATCGCAGAAGAAGAAGAGCGAGAGAGACAGAGAAAGTTGTTGAAGCTGAGGCTAAGAAAGTTAGAAGAAACAAACCTTTTGATCATCTTTGTCTTCTTTTTTAAATATACGACAAGTTTAATCTTTAGTGCTTCTCTCATTCAAATCTCTTTGGAGAATAGTGTGTTCTTGAAACTGTACAATTAGATAATAATTATATTTATTGG
>NC_027750.1:60688260-60689386 GCF_000695525.1 Brassica oleracea var. oleracea
TTCTTACAAGTCCATGAACATTATTTTTGTGATTCTTTTATAATCTTTTCCTCTCAAAGATCTTTGTTTGAGGTATCAAATGGTGACCAAAGAAGAAGATTGTCTTCCTCCTGCGACAAAGCCGTTGAGATGTTATTTTCCTTCTTCTACGACTCCTCTTGCGGAGGGAGAGACTATTCAAATCTTAGAAATCGTGGAACCATCCTTTCTCTCTCCCGCTTGGTATATCATTATTCTTTACTTACTCTTCAATTTTGAGCTCTTCCCTTCACCACAATTTAGAGATAGTTGAAACCTTTTAGCTATGGTCTGACTGTATCTTTCAGTTCAATACGTTATAAAAGTTACTCTTTTGGTTTAGTTTAGGTTGGAGATTCAAACAGATTCTTATAGCTTTACTCGATCATTTATGTACTCCAGTTTTTTTTCCAGGTTGCTGGTGACTTTTTGCATCTAGAAATTAAAACTTTTTGTTTAGTTTACGGTGTGGTTCTTATATATTCTTCTCTATTTTGCGTACTGCTTTGTTATTTTTATAAACGATCTCCATTAAAAAAGGTTTATGTTTACATGAACAAGATGAACCATGTAAAAGACTGTTTTCCATGTTTCTAAAACGCTGCGAGAGGCATTCATACGCCAAGAAACATGTAAAGGCTCCATATTCCCACAAAGTATGTTTATATCTTAATATCAAACTGTCTTACAAACTGAGAATTAATTGTGTATACACAAATGAATAGGTCAATGGAATATAGAAAGCTTAAGGCTATGGTTGATCTTTTGGAGAGGAACCAAAGGTACTAATACATTTTAGTAATGAACATGTATAAATAATGTTCTAGTTTTCTTACTTAACATTGGGGATTAACAATAGTGCGGATGATATTGATTCATTGCGGGCATTATGTGGGAAAAGATTTGGAATCAATTGCGCAAGGGAACTCCCGACTCTAGAGTAACAGCTGGACACTTCTGTTAAACACATTTGCTCCAGAATAGTATATGTATATCTTTCTTATGGGCACATACACACACACACACATCTCTGTAAGATGTTTGAATTTGTGCACATATAAATATATGCTTAACTATTGTAAGTGATTTAGAAAGATTCTTCTTCATA
>NC_027750.1:60689483-60703346 GCF_000695525.1 Brassica oleracea var. oleracea
CTTCAAAGAAAGTTATGTTAACACCACTTCATCTCTGAAGTCGCGAGTATGTGCGACTTATGTAAGCGGGGATGCCAGCACCAAGCTCTCATATTGGAAGACTCATGAGTGACTTAGGGCTGTAGATTTTTACTGGTGAGATATTCAAGTTCCAGTGTTTTACTCCACTTTTTTCTTCAACTTGAGCTACCATCACTCCACTTTGGGCACCAAATGTTTCTTAAAATGAAGAATCAGTTTTTTTTTTTAATTTGCATAATCATGCAGCAAGCTGCACATAAGGTGGGCTTTGTCCATTTAGTATTAAGGTGTCTCCTAGGTTTAAACTTGAACTGTCTTCACATTATCATGGTCTATATGAATACACTGCACAAAAAATTACCATAAGCTTTATTTTAGTAAAGACATGCATTGTTTTTATTATATACGACTGCATACACCAACTCTGCTTCTCTTCTCCTCAACGAAATTAAGATAAAAAAACACTCTCCTTTACAAAACTCACTTTTGCAGGTTTAAATGAAGACGATGAGACTTTCGCCAACATTTCTAATCTGCGTCAATACTAGGCAACAAGATAAACATTTAATTACAATAAAAACACCTTCATGTATTGATTCTTTACTAAAAACAAAAATAATTCTACAACAGGAACATCGCCTTCATTTCAAATTCACAGCGGACAGCTAAAAAGCTCGAAAAAAAAACATCTATTTTTTTGGTCAAAGATAAACAGTTATTCGATTTCCCTCACCACCGAGAAAATGAACATATATGGCCCAATTTTATAACTCCAAGCCCATTTAAACTATGCATTTATCTTAAACTTATGTTAAATTAAAAATCTTTTACGGCCTAACAATATATCTTCGTTTCAGACGATATGATTCATGCAATTATGACAAAAAATTTAGCAAAAAAATTTGCATTCGATCCAAGTAGTCTAATTGTTGCAACAAATGGTTAAAAAAAATATCCAACTCAACAACCCCGCGCTTGCGCAGGGATCCGCCCCTAGTCAAAATAATAATGACGAGTGTTCATAGTATCCTTCTTTTGGAAGATCTAAAAAGTTTGTTTGTTTGTTTGTTTATCTTTTTTTTCTGGGTGCTATTAATAAACCATGTGAATGTATATATGTAATAAAGGCCAGACACAAACTTTTTATTTTTCAACTTAAACATTGTAACTAGCACAATTCTCTCAAATATTTTTTTTTTAAATTTATCACAAAAATAGCCATAAAAAATGATCAAAATAGCTTTTTTATTTTGAAATTTTTTATTTTAATTTTTATTTTCTAAAATTTGAAATTGTATCCCAAAATCCTATTCCTTAACTGTAAACCATAAGTCTAGATTAGTTAACCATAGGATAAAAATACATTGTTTACCTTTCAATAAAACTTATTTTGGTCATTTTCTTCATTGAGTGCTATTTTTGTGACAAAAAGAGTATCCTAAAAAATTTATGTTGTAACTATGCCTTACTTGCTTCTAAATTCTAGCGTACGGAATCATTTATTATGTGTGTGTTTGCTTGTCTTATGAGTCATACTATACTTCTATGCTAATCTTTTCTTTTTGAGTTTCGATTACTCTTTTATATTCATTTTGTTTTGTCCTTGGAATTAGCTAGCTATGTGTTCTTGTATTTCTTCCTTCTTGATAAAAACACAAACACGATTTAGTAAGACAAGCTGTTCCTCGTTCTTCCATTTCCTCGCAGCTTACTTCCACGCTCTCTCTATTTGCTTCATGGAATCTCTAAAGTCAAAATGCAAAACTCTCATCAATGTGAGCCAACCAGAGAACCAATAGATCAAACATGTTAGAACGTAGCAAAAGTTGCTAAAATGTTAATATTTTTATATATTTATGATGGTTTTTGTATGTAGAGCATAAACTGTTTTGCATACCGCAAAAGTGGAAGTCGATGAGCTATCAAAGAGACTCAACATCCAAGGGAAGGTTGTGAAAAAGGATGGTGGTTCATCAGACAATTTCGGGAGCACAAGTACATGTGATATGGAACACAATGTCACGATTCGATCACAATCATCAAACCCGCCTTTTGATCCCCGGTGCAGCACAAGCAACTCTACCCTATTTGTAAACCATGGTAACTCTTGAATCTATCTTTGGTGTTGTAACTTGTGAGGCCTCGGTTGTTTTACAAAAACTTCATTCTTTCCATGGATAGTGTAAATGCTAGCAAGTTCATTAGAAACAAATTACACAGTAAGCATAATAGGAAACGCAAAGCAATCAAATTCTAAACCGGCTGCATTACGTGAATTACATATGCATGGCAGACCACAAACATTATATATTTTTTTTTTTTTTTTTTTGGATAAAAGATTACACAAACATTATATTGTTAAAACACAAACATTATATTAAAACAAAACTCTACGTTTAATTTTTCCTTCATGTTTTTTTGAAAGGCTTTTCCTTCTTTTACGTTTGATATCTGTAGGAGCTGTGCACAACAGTATTTATGTTTACAGCAGTAAATCTAAAGTAATCAAGCTTTAAGCTTTAATTTGTTTCTCGTCTCCACAGCAATTTTGAAAACTAACGTGTGTGAAAGTGCTTTAGAAAGTTAAATTTCTACAACTCAGTTTTGTGTGCTTTCCAAAGAAAAAAATAATATTTTATTTAACTTTTAATAAAAAAATAAGATAACAGAAGCAAAACATATGTACGCATCTATTTCTCTCTTCTATATTATTAATCTTAACTTATAAACTGATTAATGAACTAGCTTTTCTGTCATATTAATTTGATTGCGAACTAGTTTATAAGTTGTATACTTGATTGTTTGTCGTAGTAATTAGATTTTTATTAATTGAGTATGAAATATATTTTTTCTATAGTAATACTTTGAACATGCACTGGTTTTAAAATTATATAGTTTAGGGCATATAGGCAAATTCGATTACACAAAATCAGTTTCCAAATCGCAATAGATTTATAGAATACTCGTGGGTAAACCTAACTATTGATTTATTGTTATACCAATTTTTTTTAAAGATGAACAATCTACTTTATGAGATTTTTTAGGATTACTATTTTTTTATTTGTTCAATAAAATTATAATTATTATAAAAAAAATTGTATATATTAATATGTTGTTTAATATATGTATAAATATTAATCTGTTGGAATTGTGTAATCTCGTGTCCAACTCTATATTGTCCGATTAGTACGATATTGTCCACTTTGGGCATAATTGGCTGGCCCGCATGGATTTACTTTTGGGCTTCTTCCCAAAAGGCCTCGTACTATTAGAGTTGGACATATCTTTATATATTAGACACTCTTTGTCTAATTCTCCAATGTGGGATTTAGTTTGTTATCTCACATTCTCCCCCTCAAACTAAGGATCACATTCATCTCGTGTTCTACAACTAACTTCCAGAATCTTTTGACTTGATCTCTGCCACATACCTCTCATTCCTAACTCATAGGATACCATTCATCTCTTGAAGGGTATATTGGTCTTTTGCAGATTTCTCGTCAACCGCTCTGATACTAATTGTTGGAATTGTGTAATCCCGTGTCCAACTCTATATAGTCCGATTAATACGATATTGTTCACTTTGGACCTAATTGGCTGTCTCGCATGGATTTACTTTTGGGCTTCTTCCCAAAAGGTTTCGTACTATTAGAGTTGGACATCTTTTTATATATTAGACACTCTTTGTCTAATTCTCCAATGTGAGACTTCGTTTGTTATCTCAGATAAGCTACAACTAGTTTATACCAATCATGCTTTAAAAGAAACAATCTATACCTAAAATTATACCGTCAAAGATCTACAGCAATAAGGTCTACAGTTGCAGCAAAAATTCTACAGCATTAACTCTACGGCAAAAAAATTAAAGCTACAGTTTTTACCAATCGGGCCATTAAGTTTCTTTTTACAGAAGCAAGTAATATTATTGTTCGATCAAGTTTTATTTATTCAATGAATTGAATTAAGCGCATATACATATCTTGGAAGTTAGAACCAATTTTTTTTTTTCATCAAGCTTTCGAGTGACTCATTCACGGCATACAAACTATGACTAGTTTTTCTTTTTTTTTTGCTAAAATTTGGAACTATGACTAGTTAGGCCACAACATACATAATATATTATATATTACTTCTTCATTTCTTCTCATTGAAGGGCTTAATCAATGGAACCAGGCAAGAGAACAATGGCGTGAATACAGAACCAGCCAACAATGTCGAGTTTTGGAACCTGCTATAAGGTGACAACCAATGAACAATCTTCTTAATGAAAAATTGTAACTAGGGGTTATTAGTACAAAATGTGCGGAAATAAATATCAAAAAGAAGTATTTGTTTCTATATTGAATTTATATGATTGGTTTCTTATAACTTTTCAATGTTAAGATGAAACCCGTACTTCTAATTCATACTCTATGATAAATTTTCAGCTGGGACTCGACATATGAGAGCTTACTGAGCACAAACAAGCCTTTTCCTCGACCGATACCTCTTCAGGTGGTTTATTTCCTGCTTAAGAGTCAAGACACCTTTAATTGGTGATACAAGATTGATCGAATTACTTCTATCTAGTGTTATTATTGATAAGAAAACTAATTTAAATCGATGATGATGATGCAATGTTATAGGATATGGTGCATTTTCTTGTTGACGTTTGGGAGGAAGAAGGCTTGTACATGTGATACTCTAACAAAATGTTTTATACATAAGAAAGGCAAATAAACACAACTTATATGTCTTTCTCTTCTTATGAGATGTGATTCTTTTGTGAGAAAATGACTAGGATAGCACTAAAAAAAAATGTCATAAATATAGCATTTAAGAATAAAAATGATTAAAATAGCACTTAATGTTTTAACAAAAGAGATAATATACACTTATACCCCAATGGTAAACTAATTTAGACATTGGGGTTTAGAGTTAAGGGGTGGAGTTTAAAATTTTAGGGTTTAGGGTTTAGAGTTTAGGGTTTAGAGTTAAGGG
The DNA here is from genome assembly GCF_000695525.1 of Brassica oleracea var. oleracea. Lineage (NCBI taxonomy): Eukaryota > Viridiplantae > Streptophyta > Magnoliopsida > Brassicales > Brassicaceae > Brassica > Brassica oleracea. Next base: position 60,694,485 of record NC_027750.1, read on the forward strand.
GTGGGGTTTAGGATTTATGGTTTAGGGTTTAGGATTTAGGGTTTAAAGTTGGGGAGTGAGGTTTTGGAATAAGATTTCAAATTTTGAAAAATAAAAAAAAATTAAATTTTTCGAAAGATAAAATACTATTTTGGTCATTTTAGTTTTTGAGGGCTATTTTTGTGACATAAACTTAGAAATGTGCTATTTTGGAGATTTGCCCTTCTTTTGTTGTTTTGTAAAATACAGTATATTACCGTAGCTAGTATATTTTTACCAGAAAGATATAATTAAAGTGAAATAAAATCTGAAATCTCAATAGGTTTTGGTTGGGAGATTTTTTAAAAATGATGATACCTGTGTAGTAAGCAATGCAGGGTGTGATTATGTACGTTGAACTTTTCTTTCCATATCTTCAAGCATTTTTTTTTTGTGGAACATAACAAAAAGTATTGCACCAAAATAGAGAAAGAAAGAATACACAGAGCGAACACATAATCTCCTGAATATTCATCTTTTAAAATCAAAGCATCAAAAAGAAAAAGATCTTGACATGAAAAAAACAACTTAAAGCAACATCACCATCAAACACAGAAGTATTTGAAAGCAGCAACCTTTAGAACCAAACCCATATGATTCCTTTCACACTTTTTACCTATTTCTTCTCAGATAAAGTTTTGGTCCAAGATATTATATAAATATAAATATCATACGGTTTCTTTTCCTCTTGTCCTCCTCATTAATTAATGCAAGATGAGTCTTGAGAGTGTAATAGTATATCTTAGTGCTCAACAGCAACCACTTCAGATACCTCAATGGACTCGGCTCTTTCTTCATCCATCCTTGAAGATACAATCTCATCTGAGCCTTCTACATTAGCATTAGATGATGATACAGTCACTTGTGCTTCCTCTTCTGTGAGATGTGAAGTTTCTGCATCTTTTTCAGGTTTCTTTCTTTCAGGTTTCACCTTTGCTGATGTTGCATAGGGTTTTCCATCAGGGAGAGCTGTTTTCTGAGATGGCAATCTTGGAAGTGACTTGCGCAACGGTTGCTTCTTGTGATCAACTGTTGGCACAATTCCCTTGGAAGCTGAGTTATCTTTAGAAGCTTTCTCATCTAGGCTCAGTCTACCGAGGCGAGGAGTTTGACTTTCTTCAGAGTCAGTCTTTTTTCTCCCGAGTTTAGGAGATTTTGGTCTTGTTGGTGGTATCTACTTGGAAGTAAATAACAATGAGAAGTAGTACTTCACGAAAAGAGTGAGATGATGGTTGTTGAAGAGAGCATAAGTACCTTCTTTAACTCTGTTTTAGGAGGTTGAGGTTCTTGATAAAAGCTAGGCATGGGTGTGGCTTTGAAGTTCAAGCTCTTCCTTAGCTTCCTAAGCTCAGCTTCTTGTGTTTCCTGAGAGAGTAGCAAGAGTTTTGTTTCAGCAAAAGTAGGTGGAGAACACTATGACAAAGAAGAGGGTTTGGGAAGATAACCTTGGACTTGGCCTGCATGTTATTAATCTCCTCTTCTTTCGCATGAGTCTTTTCCTCGAGCTTAACATAGAACTGCACCATATGAAATCAGAAGTATGATTATTTTTAAAACATGTTTCTATAGAGAGGACAAGCAAGTTGTTCCAAAAGCAGACCTCTCTTCTCTTTTCAGCACGTTGGTCACATTTGAAGCTGAACCCATAATTTGGAAGTGCACCAACTTTGCGAGGTTTGCCATCGTCTGCTTGCGGGCTACTAAGAAACCATAAAAAAGTTATAATCAACATAAATGCTAAAAATAAGAGGCAAAATGCAGAAAGGCCCCAGGAAAGAAGAGGTGGTAAAAATATAAAGGTGAAACAAATACTTAGAAGAAGACTGAGTATCATCTTCAGATGTTTCATGTACTTGTTTCTTCTGAGGCTTCGCTTTAACCTTGTCCCTGTGTCAAAGAGAGGCAAAGATAAATGATAATACTTAGCACCAATGCTTAGTCTTCAAGACGCTAAGGAAAGAAACTCTGAACTTTTTAAAAAAAAAGAGGACTCAGTACCCAGTGGCGCTTTCAGCTGGTGCAGATTCTTGTTTTCCATGCTGATATGTCACAAAAAATCAGAAATGAATCGAGCCAAAGCAGATAAACGTAAAAGGAGATGGTAAGGGATGATTACCTCCGTGACTTGAGCCTCTCTACCGTTTAATGGCGTGCTCTTTAGAGAATTTGTTGTGTGTGCACTAGGAGCAACAGAACCATTTGATGCTGCAACTTTAGCATCTGCACCATTCCTCTCTTTCTTCTTTTTGATATGAACCGATGATGGAACACTCTTACCACCTGAGATTTTCTCATTCTTTAGCTTCCGTTGAGCCTTTTGGCCTTTAATACACTTTGGTTCATCTACATTTTCAACTTGTGTACCCTACCAAAGAAAGAAAAGTGAGAACAAAACCGTTTATCTGACAGGCGAGTAGATTAACCATCCAGTTACCAACCTCAGCTGCAACCTCTTTGGAGTGTTCAATTGCATCCAAAGTGGAACTATCTCCTGAATTCTCATTCTGAATTTCTGAAGTAGCATCCAATGTTTCACCGGAAGCAAAAACATTTACTTCAATACCGACACTTTCCATTGTTAAACCACCATTTACAAGAGCAGGTTCACTCCCATCAGCCACCATGATGACACTTTCAGGATCCATAGTAAACTACAAAAACAACATATATGGAACTAACTGATGTAAGTGAAGAGACAAAAAAGGGTGATAGCACCAGCACAAATCATTCCCTTGAGCCATGCATTGTTATATAAATTAATCAACAGACAACAAACATTTTCCACACACAACCAGAGTGAGTTGAGTTTCTAGGGCTTAGGAAGTGAAATTTACATGTCGATCAATATTGTGGCAGTGACCAAGACTCAAGCTACATTCTAAAAGTGTTTGAAACATGAAAAAAAAAACTTTCAGAGTCGAGCCATTTCTAATACATATATGATATATGTAAATGGATCCATAGACAATACTCAATCAGCTTACTCACATACACTTTCCTGAATCGATCTAAGTAAACGCAAAGCTAATCCAGAAACAGACCCATATCTTAATCAGATTTAAACCTAAATCTCGTGGTACTGAGCTCAGTAACCATGGCAGTGAAGCAAATCGGTTAAATGGGAGTTAAAAAACATCGATCTACCGACACTCAGACCAAAGCAATGAAAACGGACAAGTAGACAAGTTTCCTCAGATTCATAAGAACTTCCTCCAGTTTACAAAGTAACCAAACAAAGAAGAAATATAAAAAAAGAAAAAAGAAAGAAGATGAGAACACTAAGACGCACATCTTCCTCACCAGACTTAGTCCCAGAGCAAATCAAATATCCATTGAAGCAAACATCGACCGAGAAGGACGAGGTTTCATAGAGTGTGAGATTTCGATTTGTTCTTGAGTGGTTCTTGAGTGGATGAATTCTCGGTCTTTGATTCTGTCAATGAATTAGAAAAAAAAACAAAGCGAAAGCTTTTTTTTTGTGAAGTCAGAAAAATGATAAAATGTTTTAATATTTATTACAGTGGCTGTCCGAACTCTAATTGCCACGTCATCAGGGAGTTACGGTTACTCGACGGTTTTATTATTTTATTTTAATCGTGGGAGTGATGGGGAGTTTTTAATGTTTCCACTACTAATACTTTTAATATTTTATAAAATCTAATAAGTTTTTTTATTACAACTGAATATCATCCAATTTAAAAAAAAATGATAAAAATAAAGTACGCAGTTTTCTTCTTTTTACCACAAGTCTACAAAATAAAACTCTAATGATAACGATGAGATAGAATAATAAAATAAATTTTAATATAATAATATGAATAGAATATGTTAAAATAAAATATATTCTCTCCAATATTTTTTTTATCAAAACTGAAGATGAATATTTAGGCATGCTTCTCTTTATATTTTTTTTAGTTTATCAAATAAGTGTTCTAATTTATTCAAGTTAAATGGTAAAGAAATAAAATTAATGGAATAAATCATTTAAACATCAATTCATTCTACATCATTTTAGGAGAAATTTTATGTTTACCACTTTTATGCTACTACTTTTCATCTTTATCACCACTATATGAACATTTTCAAAAATACATTCTTCATGAATTGGCAAAAGACTCTTATATCCTTGTTATCTATATATATAATAAATGATTACTTAAATAAATAAAAAATAAAAAAATAATAATTTTTTTTCGAATTATACTTTTTCAAATTCAAACTTTTTTATAAATTTTTTTTTTTTTGATTTTTTTCGAAGTTTTTTATTTTTTCCAAAATTTATTTTTGAAAATCAAAAATTATGTTTGAAACTATTTTTTTTAAAAAAATTATATTTTTTAAGTATTTATTTATATATTTATTAGAATCTTAAATTTTACGTTCAAAAAACCCTACCCACCCCTCAACTATAAACCCTAAGTCTAAATTAGTTAATCCTGTGAGTATAGTTGTATTTTGCTCTTTATTAAAAATGAGAGTAAAAGTGATTAGTGTAAACATGAAAAGTGATACTATGAATGTGGTATTTGCGGTAATTTTCCATTATTTTATTCTAAGAATTTATAATCTAATTGCAACAAAAATATATTGTGTGAACTTTGAACTTAAGGCATAGCAGCTTGGAGAAATAAAAATAAAAACAAAACCACATGCACTTCCTTTAAAAACAAATAAACTGAATTCAGTTTTGGTGGCTTTTCAAATTTATATATCTAAGCAGTGGAGGAATAGTAAAATAAATATATGTACAAAATAGTAGGGGTGGAATGGATCCGGATATCCAGAAAATTTAAGGTATCCCTCGGGTATCCAGATCCGTGGTTTCCGGATCCGTGGCTTCAAGATATTTGGATTTTGGATATCTGTGTAGATATTATACTATCCGTGGGTATCTGGATCTAAATCCGTAAAATAATTTAAAATAATGATTTCTTTTAAATACTAAAAAATTAAAATAATAGATAAATTAAATATTTATAAAATATTTATAAATATATATATATATATATATATATATAATAAAAGTTAGAACATAATATTATAAGATTAATTTTATGTATAAATATTAATATATCAAATGTAGTTATTAATAAAGATAAAAATTAATATGTTTTAAAAATACTAAACCGGATATCCAGACTTGAAAAGCGAGATATCTAGATCTATATTCGGCTGTGACGGGTCTGAAATTTTACTATTTGGATCTGGGCATCCTAGATATCCTATTTTCAGAGCGGATCCTGTATAATAAGTTCCATCCCTACATAATAGAATCTTCTCCATCATGTAACTTGTTTAAATTGAAATGAATATTTTAAGTTTTTGAATTGAGTGTAACTACTTGCTAATATAGATAAGTTTGAAAGAATTTGAATGGAATCAGTGCAGAATAGAGGGTAAAATCCATATCAATACATCTTTTAATAGATATGCGCATAATAAAACCTTGAAATATAATGAATCTTATTCAGAGTCACATTACCCTTTTTTAATGTACAGAGTCATATTTCACTTTTGAGTAAGATCCACTAACTGAACTTAGATGGGGGATTTTAGAAAAAGATATGAAAAGCTTGGGATTAAGAAAGACATGACTGGTTGGCCAAAAAAAAAGGAAACATAAGTGGGAAACAAGTCCAAATGAGTACTATATGTTATAAGAAAAAGAAACCCAGATATCGGGGGGGTTTAGATATGATTAGATTGCTTTTATATTCTTTTTTGGTTTAATAACAAAGGAGAAAGACATGGCCTTCTCCGATGTCCATTCATGTAAATTTATTAAAAAAGACCTCCGCATTTTCTTAATCAAACGGTTTAAATAAGTTTTGGTAACAATCTCTGTATATCACTTATAAATTTTGTTTAATTTTATATTTATTAAAATAAATTAAATAATCACATTAGTCATATAATAAAAATTTATATTTTTTTGTATGTGTTATATTTTAAATTTTAAAAATGACTATAAATTATTAAAATAAATTAAACAATGACATTAGTTGTACAATAAAAATTTAGATATTTTGTATATGTTATATTTAAATTTTTTAAAACGACTATAAATTATTAAAAATGCTAAAAATTTTACAATTACATTTTTCTAACCAATGGTTTAAATTTTTTGTCATAGAAAAAAGACAAATGATCATAAATATATACGAGTAGGAAGTTTCATTTAATATATATATATATATATATATATATTCAAATGAAAAGTATATATCTATATTAATATTGTTTAAGTTAAACTATATGGCATATAAAATTATATATAAATATTTTTACTATAAACTTTTGGAAACATGTATCTTTTTTAAACTGATAAAATCAAATATTTTTACAATTTTAATTTGATCAAATTATTAAAATATATTTTACATATCTTTTGTTATTATTTCAAAAATTTCTAAAAAACTTTTTTATTTAACAAATATTTTATAAAACACCTCACGTAGATTATTACCGAGCATTAATATTTTAAGAATTGTCTAACTCTCTGTAAGGCGCAAATCTTGCAAGTTATATTGGTAGAGTTAATAAGGTGTACCATATTATCCCCCATACTATAGTAACATGCTTTGCTTTTTTAATAACACATACACTTTGCTATTAAATGTAAACTTTAATCATGTTTTTTTTTGAAAAAATACTTTAATCATGTAGTTAATTAACGCATTTAATCATAAATATTAAAGCCAGCTCATGAAATCTTACAGTATTCCCCAATTTTATGCAAATAAAGACCACAAGGGTTTCTTATTTAAGTACTTTTTCTTTTGACTTAATTCATATTTAAATACATGCACCTAGCCCTGGGACGGATCGGATATCCGGACAATTTTAAGGTATCCGGATTCCAATCCTTATCCGGCGGATCCATAATTTTACTATATTTATCCGGATCCGGGGTTCTCAGATATCCGGGTGTCGGATATCCTTCTAAAAATTGTAATATCTGGCGGATATCCGGATCCGGATTTGGATCCTTAAATAAATAAAAAATGATATTAATATATATATAATATTAACAATAATTTAAAAATAAAAATATATTTAATATCTTTAATTATTTCTATGTATAATATTACAAAATTTACATAAAATTTATATATACTATTATAAAAATGAAAATATATTAAATAAAATTAATTTTTATATATAGATATTACTATTTTTGAAATATTTATTAATAAAACTTACGGATCCGGATATCCGGACTTAAAAATTAAGATATCCGGATCCGGTTTTGACGGATCCAACATTTTACTATCCGGATCCGGATTCGGCCCCTCCGAATATCCGGATTTTCGGATCGGAACTGGATCGAATCCGGATCTCGGATAAAAGTCTCAGGCCTACATGCACCCACATGTATACACCTAACCGAAAGCTTTTGGTTGCCAAAATAATTAATTCAAATGAAAGTTAACTGTACTTATTTCGTTGACTACGTAGGAACTAATAAACTATTAGTTATAGTCCATGGGTTATTGTTAGTAATTAACGACTAGAAAACCAATTAACAAGCTTAGAAGATGTTGCTCACAAACTCTTTTCTTCCCAACATCATACACCATGTGTGGTTTTTGAATTTTAAAGAAGTTAGTCAAAAAAAATGTATATTATATTTTAGTTTTTAAATGCAAACTTCTCTAAGAAATCTTGAGGTTATAATAATTGAAAAGAACCTATTTCCTGTTGTAGGAAAGTGGTAACAATTAACAAAGATGTATGATTATCCTGATTAGCACTAAACGAGAGAGTGATTACAGAGGAAGCAAAGTGATTAGACACACAACCCACTTTTATTAAGGACAAGTTGGTCCAGTGATTAGGATAAGATACTTGTACAACTGTGACACCCTTCCTTTCTTAATATTTCTTAATCAAGAAAGTTTTCTTATCCATCATTTCCATCTAATCCCAATTACTTTCTTAATTTGTTTTTCAATGATTTCTTATTAATATCCCCTATATATTAATCCCGAAGCATTACAACATATTTTCGTAGCCACGTGTCAACACGAGAATGATTCTTAGAATTGTTAGAAAAGTAATTTGGTCCATATAAACATATACAGTATAATCTCTTTAAATTAATACTCTATAAATTAATATACACTAAAAATTTCTATAAAATAATATAATTTTATAGTCCCAAATTGAGTTTTTGGTTCAATTAGTATATCGATAAATTAATACCTCTATAAATTAATAAAAAAATTATAGTTTTGGTGTAGTCCCACCATTATTAATTTATAGAAGTTTCACTGTACTATATTTTTATTAAACTAACTATCAAATTAATTAATAGTGTACAAAAGAATATTTTTTCTTTCCTTAAATAAAAGTTACAGAATTACCTAATATGGTTAACATATATATGACAATTAATGATTATGAATAATACATATTTGATAAAAAAAAATTCTAACCTCTCTCTTTTTTGTTTAATTTTATGCTATTAAAATAAATTAAACAATCACATTAAGCATATAACAAAAACAATTAGATTTTTTCTTATATGTTGCATTTTGAATTTTTTAAAACGACTATAAATTACTAAAAATGGTAAAAGTCTCACATTAAAATTTTTGTGATCAATGGTTTAACTTGTTTTTGTTCAAGCAAGATAAAAATGATCATATATCACACGGGTGGGCATTCGGATACACGTTCGGGTTTGTATCGGATATTTCAGTATAAAGGTATAGAACCCGTTCGGGTATTTCTACACTTCTAATCGGGTTCGGGTATTTTTTGTTCGGGTTCGGATATTTTGGGTCGGGTTTGGATATTTAAATTTTGAAGAAAAAATAAATAAATTATTCATTGTTTAAG
>NC_027750.1:60703481-60717981 GCF_000695525.1 Brassica oleracea var. oleracea
TTTTGTTAATGCAAGAAACAAGAACTTGATATGTATTTTAAGTGAGTAGCAGATGATTTTGTCCATAATTATATGTATATCATCTAATTTTGAGCAATAAGAATCATTAATATAAATATTTTGAATAAAATGAGAGAAATAAACTAGAAATATAGAGTTAAGTATACTTATGTTTAGTTATCTTCAGATATCCATTCGGGTTCAGATATTACCCTTTCGGATTTAGATATTACCCGAACTTGTGAAATAAGTAATTTGTTTCGTTGTTCTAATTAGATGATTTTTAGACCGAGCTGGTGAATATATACTAGACAAACATTTATATTTCGAGTCTGCATTTATATTCTATAACAACTTGATATATTAGATTTGAACACTAACCTGTTAATATAGTTTGCCAATGATTTTTTTTTCAAAATTTTGATTCTTATATATGTATATGAAGTGAAACTAATTTTTACAGATGTCCATTTTTTTAATTGACACTTATGTAATTCACTGAATTCATAAAAGAAGTTAAAAATGAAACTTAACTCATATCAATGAAACAAAGACGAGAACGAAAGCACAAGTTTATAGAGGTAGAAAATGAAATCACTTATGGAGAGTCTATAGTAAACAAATGGAGAGCATAAAACCTAATCCTCTTTCGTCATTATACAATCGATGTTGCCTATTTGGTTTTGGTGATTTATGTCATCCGCAAAATTTAATTTGTTTAGGTGCATATGAAGTTTTAAAAATAATTAAAATGAGATGTAATACATTAAGTCTTCAAGAACGATGATATATTTAAGAGACCAACATTTGTATTCATCATTTTATAATCGATAAAGATTGTAGTGTTGCAAAATGTTAAAATCATTTCATAAACAAACATTATTATAAGAATTCACACCCGCGCGCATGCACGTGGGTTATCTTCTAGTTAACCAATAAAGAACCTACTTTTATCAAACAAACTATGTATTTCCCAATAATATTTCCTAAACAATTTAGGCTGAAAGCAGGTGAATAACGTAAGTAGTATAATGATAAGGAAAAAGAACGTATAATATAATTAATTCAGGCTTGTTTTCAAACACTTCTGAACTAAGAAAAGATAAAACTAGAATCATCATAACATTTTCCATTTGTCCCCAGAGACTGGTTTGATGTATAAGTTTTGGCCAAGACTATGAAGAACGTGTCTTGATTTTCCCCATATCGTTTCACCCACCTGTGTGCATCATCAAACCGCAAAGCTTATATCAGTTGAATGTTTATCCTCCAAGTGTTCAGCACATGTGACTCCACTCCACTTGAAAATGTTACTTGAGTTAACTAGTCGAGTGGCATATAGCGTCTCAATCTGAGCCAACTCAGGTTTACCCATCCATGTGGCCAGGCGACAGGGTATCTAATTCTCCTTGCGAGCAACCGAATCTGACTGGTGCCGGTGGTCAGGCTCCAAAAAAACTAATCGGTTGGATCTCGGCCCGCCAGATACCCCAGGTTATAAAAAGAAAATGTTACTTGAGAAAGTTAGAGAAATGATAAGGTAACAACTTTATATAGAAGAGAAGCCTTAAGCACTGATCCTCCTCCACGAGGGAACGATCCGAAGGAAGCCCCACAATGCTTGTCATTTTGGCTGTATCCTGGAGCCATAATAAGGTAAATATGTAAAGGTATAATCCCAGTCTTACAATTTGGAACATGGCAGATGATAATACCGTAGAGTGCTAAGACATTTCTCCTGGTTCGAGCATCCTTTGAAACAAAAACCATAACTCTGGGACATTTGAGCTTTGGATACAGCACATATCCAACATTAATTGGAAAACATTCTAAACCGCATCCTACATTATGATAAACTTTCGAAGAGAAGTTTACATTGAATTACTAATTAAGTGTTCTTACCGAATTTGTATATGAGAGCTTTACCATTTGACATACTTTGGGCTTCCATTATAACACTTTGAGGTACTTTAGAGATGAGGTGTACTTTTGACTTACTTTTTAACTTTTTGGTCGAAAATACCTCCAACAAGAAAAGAGGAATCCTGATTAAACAATGTCTCGTTGGTTTTGTTTTAATCAATAGTTAGAATTAGCGTTTGCAATTCACAATTGACAGTTTTATGGATTGTAGAAATTCACCAGGAACCGTTGGATTGGGTATTTATATTTTTGATCTAATGGCTGAGATTAAAAATAGTTTTTTTTTGTGGATGGAGGAGCTTGTGTTCATGTGGTCAAGGTCTGAGATATTGTGATGAGAGGATAAGGATGTGTGGTCATGGATAGAGGTTTTGGTGGGAAAGGCTAATGTTACATGGTTAGGAGTGAAAGTTACGTGGTTAGGATCAGCAGCGATGTGGGGAGTGGTGGAGGTGTTGTGTTTTGGCGACATGGAGATGTGGTCATGGTAAGTAGCGTTTAGCTGGACAGCTATAGGTATGTATTGTGGCCTGGTGGAGAGGAAGAGGTTAAAGACAATGTTGGTGTGGTCAATGGCTTCGTGGATAGGTGCAATAGGTGTTGGGAGAGGGGCAGAGGTGTTGTGGTTAGACGAGATGGAGTTGTGGTCAACTGTTCATCAGTCACAGCATCGTTCACAAAGGGGGTGGTCTAGTTCAATCGAAAGTTTCAATTTAAGCAAGAACTTGATATCAAGGATAGTAAAAATGAAAACGATATGTAACTAGGAAATATCTTTCATTGTGAAAGTTTCGGCTGTGAGAAAGTATCGGCGCACAAGTTTTCTACTCTGCAACTGCAAAAATGGAAAATAGATCTAGGTTAATCCAAAACAGAGGGGTTGCAAGAACTTATCAAGGGTCCGTGACGGCGCACAAGTTTCGACTCACCGTCGTAGAAAGAGGCGACCTAGATGGAGTGGAAACTTGACATCGTAGGATTTGAGAAAGATTCGTCAAGCTACAATATATGAGTTTGAGGAGAAATTATGTATGTGTCGGTGACTATGTTTGAAATCAGGGTACCGAGGAATTGATTTTCGATGGAAAAAAAGTAACTCCTTTACTTTCAATGACAGGGTTAATTTGGACATTGACACAGCAAAAAATCCATGACATGTGGAAAGTACGCCAGAATGATAAAGAGTGAGTATAAAGTATGTCAAAGTGTAATTTTTTCTTTGTATATTGTGTTGTATATTGTGTTTGTATTTAAATAGGTATTTTTGGCTCACCATATGGTGTTGGAAATATCAAAAAAAAAAATTTGTAGAGAATCAAAGAACTAAAAACCTTGTCATTAGGACAAATTCGTAACGTGGCAGATGATAAAACTCGGAATATTACAAAACTGAGGGAACACTATTTTTTTACAAAAATAAACAACACAATATACACCAGCATATGGTGAGCCAAAAACCTAGTTAAGATACGAAAATTTGGCTAAAACACATAACTGGTATCTCATTGCAATCTTCATGTAGATAAAATTAGAATCATCATGACATTTTCCATTTGCCTCAGAATGACTAGTTTTATATAGCCATTGGTGAAGTTTATGTAGAACTTGGAACATTACAAAACCGAGAGAACACTATTCTCTTAATTTAAACACAAACACAATATACAACACCATATGGTGAGCCAAAAAAAAACCAATTTAACATGCTAACCTATCTCGGACCGGAGAGTCTCACGGCGGAGATATAGTTCTCACTGTTACAATCCGACGGTCCAGATGACGTACCACCACCTTCCTCGCTAATTGACTTAAAGAAACTAGAGTAAAGCCTCGAGCCCAAAGTGGAAGAAGACGGAGGCTGAACCACAGGAAAAACTCCTTCAAGCATCTGAACAACTTTACTCATCGACGGTCTCAAATGCATATCTTCTTGTATACACCAAAGCGCAGTCTTCATCGTCCTTTGAACTCTCTCATCATCCACATCAAAGTTCTTCATCTTCCCATCAACAATCTCCAAAAGCTTTCCTTCTTCCATCATCTTAAAAGCATAAGAAGGGAAGTGACACTTCTCTGATGACTCTGATGGATCATAGTTCTTTCTTCCTCCTATAAGCTCCAGCAACACCATCCCGTAGCTGTAAACATCGCTCTTCTCCGAGATCGCGTAGTTTGTGATCCATTCAGGAGCCAAGTACCCTCTTGTCCCACGCATAGTTGTGAAGACATGGCTCTGTTCGCGTGTCATGAGCTTAGCTAGTCCAAAATCAGATACCTTGGCGTTGAAGTTATCATCTAAGAGTATGTTCTCAGGTTTAATATCACAATGGATGATTCTTGCGTCGCAATCTTCATGTAGATAAGCTAAACCTTTTGCTGTTCCGACCGCGATGTTGAACCTTGTGTCCCAATCCAACAGTATATCTTCATCTCTTCTACTAAATATCCATCTCTCTAAGGAACCTTTCGCCAGGAACTCATAAGCTAGAAGCCTATGAGCCCCTTCAGCGCAGAAACCCCTGAGCCTCACCAAATGTAGATGATGAATGCTTCCGATGATACTAACCTCGGCTCTGAACTCTTTCTTGCCTTGGCCTATTCCTTCAAGCTTCTTAACGGCTAATCGAGAACCATCAGGTAAAGATCCTTCATAGACCGATCCAAACCCTCCTTGACCTAACTTGACAGAGAAGTTATTTGTGGCTGACTGAAGATCTTTATAAGTAAACCTAATAGGCATCCCAGATAGATTATCCAAGAAGTTATCCTCATCTGAACTCTGTTCTTGATCTTGATCATCATCCAAAACCGTTTTCTTTCTCCTAAGAATCCGAAACGCCACAAAGATCAAAACACTGATGATAAAAATCGTCACCAAGACAATAATCACTATATATGGAAAACGTTTCCCATCATCTTCTCCCTTATCTCCACCTCTCTCACCATTAGTTGCCACCTTGATGTAAGACACAAAACCAGAATCTCCATTTTTAGAGGCTTTAAAGCTACCAATCCAATCAAACAAGAAGCAGTTACCAGAACTGTTCTGAAAGAAAAGACCGAGGCACGAGCAATTGCTGTTGCAGAACTCTTTACAGCTATCAAGACTAGTATTCTTGGAAAAGGGAGAAGCAAACCCTAGAGCGAAATAGTCAACCTTGTCTCGAGCATTTACAAGCTTCACAGACAACGTTGCATTGTTCTCGGTCTTCTTACAAGGAGAAGTGATACCGGATTTGCAATCCCGAGCCCGTGGCAACCCGGACACACATCCACACACTTTACCAACGGAGCATACGTAGTAAGGGCCACAAGACTCAGGGGTCGCACACTGATCGTCTGGGATTTTTTTGGAAGAATCAGCCGCAGACACACCACTTCCAAGACTTGTAAAGGTGATCACACCGTTGTTTCCCAAAACCGCGATCCAAGTACCGTTATCATCTCTATTATCTGTAATCAAAAACTGCCATAACAAATCTTGTTTATCATCAAAGAACCTCCACGAGTTCCCCAGTAGAGACGATGAAGTCACTACACCACCGTATTTATCAATGATCCTTCCTCTGTCTTTTCCCATGGACCAATACACTTGAGGTGTCAAGCTGTTCACAGACAAAAACATATCTCCTGACTTGATCTCAAGAACATAAGTCATGTTGCTTGTAGAAGAAGCATTGCTAGTGAGCTTCATGCCTTCTTTAAAGACTTGATTCGTGATAAGCGTATCAGTAGGATGATCAAAACTCTCCCATATCGAAGCTCCCGCACCGGAAACAACAACGAGGTTCCCGGAGTCACGGAGCTCGATTCTTGACGCGTTTTTGCCTGAATTATCCAACCTCCAAACATCTGTTCCTCCTCCTCCTTGTTCTTCTCTACGCAGCACCACATTCCCGTCGTCTTGGAACTGAAGCTTGTCGGAATTGGAAACAGGGGAAGCTCTGTTCGCCGACCAGATCAGTCTCGAGCTGCTTCTGTGGACGATGCTGAGTGTGAAGAGAGTGACATCATCTGGTGTGGTTATGAAACCGAAACCAAAGTCTTTGTTGATCGATTCGAGGAAGATACCCTTGTTGTTGATGTAATTCATCTGAGATCCTGCAAACACTGGAGCGATGCTTCCGTTGTACGGTACACCGGCGTGTAGAGGATTAATGAAGAAAGCTAGACATGTTAAGAAGAAGAAGAAGAAGAAGAAGCCTCTCATGGCTTGAATTTTACACAACAAGACAAAGTATTAAAGATCAAAACTATTGTGTGTGTGTGTGTGGATGAGGTTGATGGATCTGAGAAACATAAAAAAATATTGCCAAAAAAAAAAGAGACAAAACTCAGAGACCTGACAGGTGCATCTGTAAGACCCGAGAAGAAGAGATAAGAACACTCGCTCCCCTTCGCGTTGTTACAAACTTTCTGACGAGTTTCAGACGGTGGAAGGAGAGAGAACTCGATTAAAACCTCAGGAGTTGGATCATTTTAGGGGTTGGAAAGCTCTGGTTTTGTTTTGGCTCTCAGTCTCACATTCAATGGTGTTTGATTAAAGGTCTTTGATAGTAGGAGGAAGTCGACAACTAGGGTTGAAACAGAGACTAGCAGAGAGATGAATGATACTGTCTTAATTATAATATTTACTTCAAATCGGTTTCCTTTTTGTGTTTGCCTCTTGTGACCGTCACAATTACTTTTTCGACAGATCCGACCACTTGTGTCTTTTCAGCCAAAACATGTTCTAAAAAATTTCCAACTCTTTGTGACTCTTGACTTTTCAAAGAAGAAGGAGAAGACCAATGTAATTGAGATTGTAGAGAAAATCTTTGTATTTTTTTTGTTTAAATAACCGAGAGGTGATCCAAGCCTTAGGTCCGGTTAATCTTCCCGGACCAGGCGCAGCAGTTGGTAACGGGAATAAACACATGCCCTTCCAACGAGAAGCGAACCATGGGCACAATAAAACCAATTCCAACGCATCGTTTGTAAATATTTGTATCTTGGAACAGAATGATGAATATTATTATTCTTTTGTTGTTAAGTTTGTGGAATGTTTGAAAACTAAACTGCTTTAAATTGTGTCATGATTGTTTGTGTGGCTTATTAAATTTGAATTTGGGTTTTGTATTGCTATGTGTGTTCTAGGTGACGAATCATTTTCTTTTTGTCATCAGTTGGATCCTTAGCCAATCCTATAATGCGGGGCAAATCAATTTAATGAAATTGAATTCCTGTAGAGAAAAATTCTTATCATTTGATTAAAGACATTTTCTCGTGATTGGATCATATTATAGATGGATGTGTTGAAAAATAGATGAAGTGTTTGATTGTGTTACACAAAGCCCCCCGTGTACTTTCTTTTCAAACCATCGAGGTTATTAATACTGAAATCCCTAATATACCCTCGGTGGATGAGATAGACCAAGCTACTCCTTTTTCACGACCGACGTTTAGTTTGGTTTGACTTTGATGGTTACACTCTTCTTTAGGAGTTTTATCAATCAGCCTCTTTTTTCAGTGGCCATCGTATTTGAATAATTGTACGTTCATATATGAATATATTTTATAACTAGATTGGTATCGAGTATTTTATCCGAACCTAAAATTTCTCAAAGTTAAAGCTAAAGTTTAAAATCAATTATTTACGATGGTGAATAAGCCACAACTCAAACAATAATCAGAGGAATTGTTGTAAAAGAATGGGAAAACTGTATGTATATTATTAATGAACAATAGAAGTTACTTATATAAGGATTACAAAGTATAGGAAAAAAAGAAATTATCCAAAACCTAATATAACATGAAATAGGAAAAGATCTAAAACGGATAAATGGAAAACATGGAGTCTTGGCCGACTAGGATCTTGGCCGACTAGGATCTTGGCCGCCGACTCTCTCTCCTCCTTTGGCCACGGCTGGGCTTTGTCTTGGTCTTGGTTATGAGTCATCCACTTAATGATTTATAACAGGAATGATAATGCAAAAATGAAAGGAGAAATATTAAACCCTTTGAGAAGAGGGCCCAATATATTATTTTGAGGGGTATACTTTTAAGTAATATTTATTGAATATCAATCATATTAACTGCTCATATGCAAAATACAGTTGGAGGTTAACTTGACCCGCAATCATCTCTGCCTACGCCTAATTTGAAATCCCAGATTATAAATTATTATAAAATTAATCAAATAGCAGTGTACATATTTCAATACTAGTTAAAAAATGAGAAACACTGACTTTTTTTTTGAATGAAAAAAACACTGAATTATAAAACCCATAAAATACAAGGTTTTTAAGCACGTTCCCTTAAACTTAAATGCAACTTTTCAAACATGCAACTTCCATTATGTATATATAATTATACTTCAATATGTATATATAAACAATTATGTATCATAAATCTCTGCCTCTGTCTTGGCCACTCTACACCACTGATCTCTGTTTTCAGTTTTTCTAGCTAGAAGCAAAGAGTGCCACAAGTTGTAAACACAAAATACTTTTTTTTTATTCTGAATAAATTTTACAGTCTATTCAAAAAAAAATGTATCTCTACTGAAAACTTTCATGTGCATTTATATATTTCTGTTATGTATACGTCATAACTATGTTCTCATCTTCTTATAAGGGGTTGACAAGAAAAAAAAAATGTTCTCATCTTCTTCTAGAAGTCCTTTTATTTCCAGTTCTGTAAGTCATTTTACTTATTAGCTATATCTTGTCAAATATTTTATTTTCTCTCAATGATTTTCTAATGTAAATGTGCCGGCGGAATTACTTTGTCAAGGACACGCTCACATATATATGCATTCTATACCTTATTAAATACGCAAGCATTATCCATTAGTTATCTTATGCTCCCTTTGTTGAGTATCATCGTGGATAAAATTTTTCGTTACAAAATAAGTATCGTTTTCGACTTTCAATACAAAAAAAATTATTTTTCAATTGGTTGAAATATGGTTAGATGTATAGATAACTAGGTGTTTACACACAATTTTGCGGGTGATTATATTATATAAAGAAATATATATTATGTTTACATTGCTATAAATTTTGAATAATTATTAAAATTTTAAATTTTAAATTCTTAATTTCAAAGGATAATCAAAATTTCAGTATATATTTTTAGAAGATCTTTGAAATTTAAAATAGTTCAACAACGTAAACCTTAGTCATTACAAATATTTCTCAGCTTATAATTAATTCAGATAATTGGTTGTAGAATTACTATATATTTTATTTTAACACGTAAAAAAATTGGGAATACTCTAGCTTTCAAGAAATAAAAAAGAGAGATTTTTTTTGTGTAGGACCAATACAATGATCAGAAGCTTTTATCATGAAGATATTTTGTAAACGTTTTTGTCTGGACTTTAGAAAACATAAAAAATTCTAATAATTCTTTACCTACAAATCTAATTCTTTTATATAGGAATATATAACCATTAAAAAATTTCCAATAAAAAAAGTTAAAGTATTTTATTTAATTATATATAAATAATTGATAAAGAAAAATAAATTGATAAAACATATGTATATATTATTTCTCAAATTTTACAATTAGTTACCATAAATCATTATTTTAATATTACTTGTGTTATTTGATTTCAAAAATTGATAACTTATCTATGATATCACATTTTCATAGGAAGATGATGAGAATTTTTTAAAATTATATATTTGACTGTTTTGCATTCATTTCAAACATTTTAAAATAGATATATATAGTGAATGAGTGAGTTTAATTAATATTATTAGGTTTACATTAATTAGTTTTCTGGAATCTATGATCTATTGTATTCACTACTAATATAAATATATTAAAAACCGTTTTTATAATTGTTTATGTAGTATCATATGTATTTAAATGCATATTATCAGTTTATATAATGTAATCTATGATATTTAATTGTTTCTATAAATAAATTATTATTAATTCATCTATATTTAAGATGATTAATTGTATGTTTGGAAACATATATTAGATTAGGTAATTATGGGTTAGTTTACTTTTAAAAACTTTAATTAAATAAATAAAAAATTAAAACCATCAACCAATCAAATTTTAACAATTAATTAGAAAGCTCTCATATGAGCGACACGACAGCAGAAATCACTTAAGTGGCTTCTCAATTAATATATATGAGTATTTTAATCATTTGTAAAAGTGATACCTTATCTATGATATCACATTTTCATAGGCAAATGATGAGAATTTTTAAAAATTATATATTTGACTGTTTTGCATTCATTTGAAACATTTTAAAATATATATATAGGGAATGAGTGTGTTTAATTAATATTATTAGGATTACATTAATTAATTTTCTGGAATATATGATTTATTGTATTCACTACTAATATAAATATATTAAAAACTGTTTTTATAATTGTTTATGTAGTATCATATGTATTTAAATGTATATTATCAATTTATATAATATATTTTTTTGAATTATACAGAGGTATCCTGGCCCCACAGAAGTGATCCAGACTAGTCACGTGTTGCCACGTGTCGGTACTCTGTCCCTGGCGATGCCGAAATGTTAATTCCCCAGTGGCTGGGATTCGAATCCAGGTAGCGGTACTCACAGTTTATATAACATAATCTATGATATTTAATTGTTTCTATAAATAAATTATATTAATTCATCTATATTTAAGATGATTAATTGTGTATTTGGAAACAAATATTAGATTAAGTAATTCTAGGCTTAGTTTACTTTTAAAAACTTTAATTAAATAAATTAAAAATTATAAATTATAAACCAATCAAATTATAACAATTAATTAGAAAGTACTCCTATGATCAACACGGCAGCAGAAATCACTTAATTAACTTTTCAATTAATATATAAGAGGATTGTGTTTTTATATAGGAAATATACCAAATTAATTGTTTTTTTTAATATGTAAGCATAAATCCAAAGTGACAATTAAAATGAAACAGAAGGAGTATAGTGTTAGTATGAATGTATGAGATACCAAAAGCATCTCGCCTCTCCTCGTAAATGTAATTTTAAAATTGTATAATAATAACTTGTCGAAGTAAAGTTTGTCAAAATGCTAATTATAAAACAAAAAAAATGTTGTAAACCTTGATAAAAAATATTCCAATGTGAAAACAAACTACTTTATGGAGGGAGTTCATCACATAAAAGTAAAAGCGAAGAGTTCACACATTTTGTTTTTCTTTCCACAGGAACAAAGCAGCCAACATATCGGAACACATATAGATTGTTTTACACGAAGAATAATAAGATCCTTTTTGAATAACTTTTGAATATGATTCACGATATTCTATCATCTTTTGTTAATCACGCAATTATAGACTAGATTTTGTACGCGGTACGTCAACGTGACATACTGATCTCATTTCCTTACCAACTCTAATTTGTTTTTGTTATTTCATCATATTGATTGTCATATTCTGTATTTTTTCCTATATAATATAATTTATTTTTAAAAATAAAATTGTATCGAACCTCAGTTTTTTTTTTTGAAAAACGGCAATCTCAGTTATGTTAAGAATATGGGAACTAGGACACATATCCATAGACGAAAAAAATTAGGTTTATGCGCATAGTATCAAGCATGCTATAATATTCTATATATCTTATGTAATATTACATCACTTACCCTTGATCATCCTCAACCGTTTGATCATCTCTTCATCTTTCTTTTTCTTCTTTCCTTTCTTTTGTTTTTCTTCTCCTCCTGTCAATTTTGTTTGGTATGTAGCTTTTATGTCAAACATAATTCATTCAAATAACTATGCCGGCAAAAACATACATATTTTTTTTACATATATCATAATTTGAAAATTTTTAATCGGATATTTTAAATATTTCGACAGAAGTTTATACTATACTGTATTAAAATAGAGTAGTTCACCTAATTTATACATTGAGTGGTGATGTGTATTTGCGTTTTGGAATTTCATGTTTTATAAAGAGTATTATTTTGCTATTGTGTTGAATGAATGCTCTAAGTTAATGGAGATTCACATACATGTTTGTATTGACAGTTTATATAGCTTTCATACAATATTTGAATAAACATAACATTATAGTGTACTAATCTATTCATCAAAATAGTATAGTTTCTTCCTATGTCGCTTTCACTCTTATACTCCCTCCTACTCTTTCTCTCCTCCCCTCCCTTTCCCGGTCTCTTTCTCCATTCCTCCTTCCTTTCCTCCATACTTCTATCTTTCCTCCTTCCTCCTCCTTCCCTCCTGCTCCTCACCTCTCCATTTTCCTCATTTTCTCATTCATCAATATAGTAACTATCATCAATTGCCATACTATTCTAAATGAAATATAGTATATTTTAGACTTTCAAGGTTAGGGTTTAGGTAGCTCCGTTATGGGCGATGGTTTGGTTTTACAATTTGGGTTTAGGGTTTGGGTTAAGGGTTTATGGTTTGGGTTTAGGGTTTAGAGTTTGGGTTTAGGAGGGTTTAGGGTTTAGGTAGCTCCGTTTAGGTCTATGGTTTGGGTTAAGAATTTGTGTTTAGGGTTTGGGTTTATGGTTTAGAGTTTTGGTTTAGGGTTTAGGTAGCTCTATTATGGTTTACGGTTTGGGTTTAGGGTATACGATTTGGGTTTAGGGTTTAAGGGTCTACCGTTTGGGTTTAGAGTTTAGAGTTTGGGTTTAGGGTTTAGTGTTTAGAGTTTGGGTTTAGGTAGCGGGTTTAGGGTTTATTTGGTTGTATTTCATTATGTTGGTAACCAACATCAATTGCCATACTCTTCTAAATGAAATATAGTATAGTAAGAAAGAAATTATTCGTGTGATTATTGTAAAAGTGTAGTATAATACAATATTTCTTCTTCTTTTTTGTTTTTTATTCTTCATCATCATCTTTATTCTTTTCTTCTCTCAGCTTCTTCTTTTAGAGTACTATACATCTTCACAACTGTTATACTCCACGTGTAATGTTTTTTGCGATAAAACATTTGCAATGTGGGAAGAGATAAGTATAGTTGTCTTTTGAGACTATATTACATTTTATATAGTATAGTATATCAAGTGCATTGGAGTCATTTGCACGCACACGCGCTTCGGAGGCTATTACGGACAATTTTAGGTGAACTTGTCACATCGATGAGTTTTTGCTGTAGAATGACTATATTCTTCATTTTAGTGTTCCTTATGAATATTCAACAAATTGTCCCAATTAGTTTTTAAGAGAGAGAGTAGAAAGAGATATAAAGAAAGAAGGGGAGAAATAATGAGATTTTAGTCATTTTGTGAATTTTGGTTTTTTTCTCAGCTGCTAGATGCAATTTCCATTTAAAATATATTGTGAAACTTATTTTTTCTTTACATCAGATCCGATGTTGAACATTTTTCCTCACGCAAGTTACCTCATATATTTTTCACTTCTAACAATACATAATACTCTGAAAATCTGAATCTGAATGTAGGTTTCTCATAAACGTTTTCAATATATTTTATACACTCCCTTCTTATTTGCATGATTGATGTTTTAAATTTTATTTTGTATTTGAAAAATAGATGTTTTAGAAAGTAATTAATGCATTTATTATTAAAATTAAAATATAAATTAAAAGTAATCAATTTAGATTGATATTTTAGTTTTTAAAATTAAAATATAAAACTATGAGTGATGAAAATTTATTGATAAAACTAAAAAGTAATAAACAAAATAGTGTACTTAACTTTTTAATATGTGTGAAAAAGTTAAAATATCAATCTTTCATATATAAAGAGGATAAAGTTTAATGTATCAACCTAACTTACTAATTTACATGTTCCTTCCAAATTATAAAGGTTTTAGATGTTTTATAACAAAAAGAATTTGTTGTCATGTTCACAATCCTTCAAAATACAGTATATATTACTTCTCTTACTATGAATATTAGTTACAGTTTATTAAAGATATTGCAAATAAATATAATATGTTTTATAAGCCAATTAAATCAAGAGGATATTTTGGAGGTGTCTAGGAAATTACAAGACGCATACAAGGATGAAGAAGATTATTGGCACCAAAAAAGTAGGAACATGTGGTATTCTTCTGGTGATCTTAACACAAAATTTTATCATGCTTTGACTAAGCAAAGGAGGGTCCGTAATAGAATTGTAGGACTACATGATGCTAATGGGAATTGGATTACAGAGGATAATGGTGTGGAAAAGGTGGCAGTAGGCTATTTTGAAGATTTATTTAGTACCACCTCTCCATCGGAATTCGATAGTTTCCTGACAGAGATTACACCGGGTATCACTCCTCAGATGAATCAACGTCTATTAAGGATGGCGACGGAGGAGGAGGTTAAGGAGGCTTTGTTTATGATGCACCCAGAAAAAGCGCCCGGACCGGACGGCATGACAGCATTATTTTTTCAACACTCCTGGCATATTATTAAGAATGATTTGGTCGAGATGGTGAATAATTTTTTGGTTTCGGGGGCAATGGATGCACGATTAAATATTACTAATATCTGTATGATACCAAAAACGGAGAGACCTACAAGGATGACAGAACTGCGGCCAATCAGTCTCTGTAATGTCGGATATAAAATCATTTCCAAGGTTTTGTGTCAGCGATTGAAAAT
>NC_027750.1:60722281-60724163 GCF_000695525.1 Brassica oleracea var. oleracea
GACGACTACAACGGTTACATTTTTTATCGGAATGTCGTCGAAAAGTCGTCGGAAAATTTCGACAACCCTTGTTTCGTCGGAATTCCGTCGGAAATGGCCGACGGAATTCCGACGACTTCAATTTTTTGGATTTCGTCGGAAATTGGTCGGTAATCCGTCACAAACGTCCGACGACATTGATGTCTGTCGGAACCTCCGTCGGAATTCGGCGTGTTTTCTTGTAGTGTTTGGGTTTAGGGTTTGGGTTTAGGGCTTGGGTTTAGGGTCTACAGTTTGGGTTTAGGTAGCTCTGTTATGGGCGATGGTTTGGTTTTACAATTTGGGTTTAGGGTTTGGGTTTAGGGCTTGGGTTTAGGGTCTACAGTTTGGGTTTAGGTAGCTCTGTTATGGGCGATGGTTTGGTTTTACAATTTGGGTTTAGGGTTTGGGTTTAGGGCTTGGGTTTAGGGTCTACAGTTTGGGTTTAGGTAGCTCTGTTATGGGCGATGGTTTGGTTTTACAATTTGGGTTTAGGGTTTGGGTTAAGGGTTTACGGTTTGGGTTAAGGGTTTGGGTTTAGGGTTTAGAATTTGGGTTTAGGGGGGTTTAGGGTTTAGGTAGCTCCGTTTGGGTCTATGGTTTGGGTTAAGAATTTGTGTTTAGGGTTTGGGTTTATGGTTTAGAGTTTTGGTTTAGGGTTTAGGTAGCTCCGTTATGGTTTACGGTTTGGGTTAAGAATTTGGGTTTAGAGTTTGGGTTTAGGGTATACGGTTTGGGTTTAGGGTATACGGTTTGGGTTTAGGGTTTAAGGGTCTACCGTTTGGGTTTAGAGTTTAGAGTTTGGGTTTAGGGTTTAGTGTTTAGAGCTTGGGTTTAGGTAGCTGGTTTAAGGTTTATTTGGTTGTGTTTCATTATGTTGGTAACCAACATCAATTGCCGTACTATTCTAAATGAAATATAGTATAGTTAGAGTGAAATTATTTGTGTGACTATACTAAATAGTGTGTAGTATAGTATGATAATTTTATCTTCTGCATTTCAACATCAAGCGTACGCGCCTGGAGGGAGATTTTGGTCATGTTTTGCGCAAATTGTCCCATCCATCTTGAAATTACTGTATAATGGCTATATTCTTCATTCTTTTGTCTCTTATGAATATTCAGCAAATTCACCCTTAAGAATATGCGTTGCCGTAGAAAATTATCCTTTTTTTTATCAAAGAGTCGGAGACCACGGACTAATATTAAAGCTTGTGTTATTTGGTGGTCTAAATAGTAAATAGTAATGTTAAAAAAAAAAAAAGAAGAAGTAAATAGTCGTTAGAATTTAGGTACACTCAAATTTTAGTCATATAGCGCCAATTGTAAAAAGACCACACGAATCTTATATATGTTGATAAAAAAACAATAACAACGTAGCTCTTTCATGCGTACATATTACATCTAAATATGTTTACATCATGATTTTATAATGCATACATTATTAATTACTTATGTAGTCATGCGAGTTTGTAAGAATAAGCAATATCGCATATAAAAAGAACTATAAAACCTTATCTTCTTAGGATATCGGTATAGTTCGTCATGTCTTTTCCACTACAATCATACAAATGATCTCATTTGATATCATTATGAACGTGGAAGCCGTCAACGTACAACTGAGATTTCTCTCTGCTTTTTCTCTTATAAACTAGTAGTTGTTATGAAAGTCAAGAAAAAGGAGCAGCCGTGTTTGTAGAAAATATAAAAGATGTGGGATCCGCTGCACTATTTGCACAATGAATTTCTTTCTATATATACTAACGTTTTTCGTTCATTGTATTACACACTATCCTTCTCCTTCAATAACACATCCTTTCTTGTTATCAGTGTTATCTTCTTCCTACGGGTATAAAATATTTCCT
>NC_027750.1:60724263-60726821 GCF_000695525.1 Brassica oleracea var. oleracea
TCACAACTACGACATAAAGGTGTGCGCACCTTTATATATCTTCTTCAATTTTTTTTTTTGTTTTGTAATTCAGTTCGTGATGATCCAATGTTGAATATGCAGATCAGCCATTAAAGAAAAATTCATCTCGCATGATGTGTCATAGTTAACTAACAAAACTGTTGAGCAGTTAACGGGTGATGATGATGATGATGATTTGAAGGACAAGGTTAATTTTGGGTTGATGACGAGGTGGAAGATCAAAGAAAGAAGTGCATAAAGAAGGTACTATGTGATTAAACGCTTTACTCTCTGTTTATATTATAAAACTATAATACGACATCTGTTTTTGTTGGTTTCTCTTTAATTTGTTGCCATCATCAGCTGGGATGGTGGGTTTACTTGAATTTGTTTTGTTTTTCAGTGTATAAGTATTTATTTTTGAATTGACTTGACTAAGATGATACAGAGCAATGGACTTTCTTCTTATGATTGTCTGTGCATCTTACTTTCAATTGTTTTCCCTTTCGAAAGTTTTGTAACCTTTTTAGCGATTTGTTCTTCTGCTGAATTTGAGAAATTATTTGTGTAAGATGATTTAGCTCAATCTGAATTGTTAGTTTGTTCGTGCTTTGCTGATTGGTTGATTTGTCCATAACAAGTTGCAGATTTTGGATGTGGACAACACTCATAGTCTCAGATGTCCTTGAGAACTTGAGTCTGACACTCATGAAGTGTGTCAAGTTTCTAAGGGAGATCCAGGCGAGTCAATCCTTCAGCTATATGAATATGGATATAAACTTTTAGTTTGTCATATTTGGTGGAGTAAATATTTATCTATTACTTTCTTGATTTTCATTGCAGAACCAACAAGATAAAGTTGGAACCAATGTTTTCGTGGAGAGGACAGCTCTTGGAGCTAAATAGCCAAAATTGAATCAGCTTTTGTCTACCAAGGTATGAAAATCATCTTTGATTCTGAGATTTCATGATGTACATGTGCAAAAAAAAAAAAAAAATTCAAAAGCTTCTAAGTATTGTGTTCACCGTGGATGACTGACTGCAGGAAGACTGATCATTCATTCTGAAATGCCTGAAGAAGTTACCAAAGGTTTACAACTTTGTAACATATCTTTCATCCAAAAAAAAACCCACTGCGAGACAAACATTACTTTAAGTTTCTAATCCACAAAGTTTACTCTTTGTTTTTAAATCTGACAGGATAGAGCCAGACTACCAAGAACTGTCGAATTCAAACATACCAAAAGCAGAAGAATCAATGGGAAGTTAGGCCCCAGTTTACACAATACCACCAACAACGTTCTTCGGATTCGCTATTGATCCAGGAGCTCAGTTTTATCAGGATCAGGAGCTTCAAAAATCTAGGATCGCGTTTGCTCATGTTCTAGAAAGCGGTAAAGGTGGCGCTGTTTTTGGCTCTTCTAAAAGCTCGTCCTGTTTTAGCACACATTGTTGTGTTCGGACCAGGGATACGGTGGTCTTAGCATGTGCATGGAACAAGTCATTTCGAAGAAATTGAGGTTTGTTATAATAGCTGGAGAACTTATTGGTAAACAAGTGCTTCAGTAGAGTCCATTCTTGATGAATACTCAAGCCGAGATGGATATGACCATTGAAGATTATCACTATGGAAATAATGGCTTCAAATGGAAAAGTATTAGAGGTCATATATAATGATCGAAGACTAACAATAATCACTATTTTATAAAAGAAATTGTATTTTTGCACTCTGAAATATGCCACATATGATAGTCGATATATTTTTTTTCTAAAACATGGGTTGCCTACATATTAATATCTCATGTACACATATGACATGTCACTTAAACAATCATCTTGAAAGAAACTGAAAGGCTTGATATGTTTCATTTTTGACTCATTTTGAACATTTTTTTTTAACACAAACTTTTTTAACTCTTTAAAAAAATTTTTTTTGGCCTAAGTTCTTTAACTCTTTAAATTCATAATAACATCTTACGATGTTACATCTTTCTTAAAATAATTTACAAACTTTCTGTTTTGTGTAGTATTGCATTAATATATTGATGCTTGATCTTACATCTACATATCGTACTGATGTATTTGTTCGTTGAGAACATATTTGTAAACTATGAACTTTTTAATCCTATGAATGCTCTTTCTGGGTAACATAGATTTCTACAATGGAACGTAATATTTTTAGTATTTTATGGACATTGTTATAGCTTGCAAAAAAGAAATAATTTTAAAAAGAAAAAGAAAAGAAAAAGAAGTGAGGAGATATAAAGATACAATAATGTTAATTGGTTCGTATACCATTTGGTTTTAAGTATATGAGTTTGTTGTAGATGGTTGCCGAAAAAAGCTGTAGATGCTAACTTTCATGACATGACTATTATTTCAAATAATTCTAAGATTATGTATAGATTCTAAAACACCATACTTAAAAACTAGATTGTTAGTAATAAAATAGAAATTCAGTGACTGGAAAAGAAAACCAGTTTAGTCTGTTGTGTTTAACAATTTATTTTTATGAGAACACAAACATGTAAAATAAAAGACTATTAAGATCATAACTA
>NC_027750.1:60733118-60738415 GCF_000695525.1 Brassica oleracea var. oleracea
GGTTTCGGGCTAAATCGGGAAGGGGGAGATTTGTTGGGTTTTCCCTCATTAGCCCAAGAATAATAACTAATCAAGTTATAACCCAATAGCCCAAGAAGAAGAGATATGTAGAGAAAAATGGAGAAGGATGAAGAAGTGTGTAGAAGAAGAATTGTGTAGAAGAAGAGAGAAAGTTATGGAGTTAGATATTTTGAAATAAATAATAATTTAGAGAAATCTAGAACTTGTTGGAGTGTGCTCCTCCACTTGTATAAATAGGGGTGCTTAGCACCATTTGTAATCATCCCACATAAATAAAACAAAGAGAGAAAACATTTGTAAGAGAGAGTTCTCAAAACAAAATCTTTGTAAACCCTTTCCAAAATTATAAAGAGTCTTCTTCATAAATCTTTTAGTTGTCTAATCCCATCTTCATCTCATAGATATTGGGTAATTTTCCCAACATATATATACGTAGATATTACGATTTAACATTGTTAAATTATAACCAGCGGTGATAGTCTAGTGACGCTTGAGGGAATAAACCTAATACGGCGAACTCTGGTTCGAACCCTGCTGACCACACGGATATAACCTATTGATTTTGGTTCATTTGAATGCCTTTTTCTTTTCGAAAAAAAAGAATTATTAAATTATCGTTGAAAAAGGTTATATCATTCCTCCATAAATTCTACCATCCGATTTTTTTCTTTAATTAAAGTCATTACTACTAAACAAATTTTATTACTTGAAACGTAAATGTTTTTTCTTAGACATAAATATAAGTATTTTATAGTTCCTTGTCATAACGCTTTTTTCCTCTCTTCCATCCGGTCAATTCTCCGGTCGTCGTTTCTAGACTTTGCCCCTTTCTCTCTTCTTCACTCCACCGTCTTACATCTGATCTAATTGAATCCTCCTCACCGCAAAGGACAAACCTTTTGGAAACGAACAGATCTTATCTCTGCAGATTGATTTTCCGATGGGTTGGAGATACAAAGCTGGTCTCTTTTTGATTGGTACCGTTGTTGTCATATGGGTCACCTCTGCTGAAGTTACTCAGGTACATACATCCATTGACTCTCGAAGTTTGATTCTTTTTGAGGCTGCGGGTGCTTTGATCTGTGTTCCATTAGGCTTAGATCTCTGAAATTTTGGATGATATTTTTTTGCATCAGGATATATTTACAGCATATAAGCAGCCATTTGCAGTCACGTACCTTGGAGCTTCTCTTATGATTGTTTACCTTCCCGTTGCCTTCCTCAAAGACTGGCTTTGTCGGTACCTAGATCGAAGACGCTCTTCCAGAGCCAATGATGCGTCCTCTGTTGTTGATGTCGGTTCTCCTCTGAGGCATAAAGTTATTGAGATGGGACTTCAAGGGACTATCACTAAGAAAGACAGCGAGGAAGATGTGAGACCGTTGATTGGTAGAGGGAAAGAAGAAACACAGAGACATGGGAAAGAGATCATCGCTACAAAGCAGATTGTGTTGTATGGTCTTTACCTCGCGCCGATTTGGTTTGTCACAGAGGTATGTTTTGTTTTATTACACGGTTTTTGTTGTGTAGTTTTGTATTAACCAACCTTTGGTGAAATGATTATTTGTTTGCTGCAGTATCTGTCTAATGCTGCTCTTGCGCGTACAAGCGTGGCGAGCACTACTGTTTTGTCTTCAACCTCAGGACTGTTTACTCTTTTCATTGGTGCATTGTTGGGACAAGACACTCTGAACCTGTCGAAAGTAGTTGCTGTGTTTGTGAGCATGGCTGGTGTGGTCATGACAACCTTGGGGAAAACTTGGGCTGCTGATGACTCCCAACTAAACTCTTCACTGTAAGTTTTTTCTATGTTACTCATCTTAACCTGTTTCACCATGCATAGTTTCTGACATTTATGTCTTTATAACTCTGAAAGCTAAACCTGAACTGCTTTCTTAATTGATAGTTGACCTTTTTGTATCATCTAGAAAATTCAATGTGTAATAAAGTAATCTTGATTTGTATGTATGTATTGGAACGGTCTCATTCTCATAAAATTGGTGATTACATAAAAGTTTGACAGTTTCATCAACCATATTCTTTTAACGTACAGTTGATATTTGTGTTTAGCAACGGGCAACGGTCCCTTGTTGGAGATCTCTTTGGGCTTCTCTCTGCTGTCTCCTATGGACTATTTACAGGTTAGATAATTATTCCTTTAAAAATTTGATCCTTAAATGATTTGTAGATTTTGTGTGTTGTGTGTTGTGGAGGATAGATATCCTGTGGCATGTACTGTATCCTTCTGTTATTGATATCACAGTGCTTCTAAAGAAGTTTGCTGGTGAAGAAGGAGAAGGTGTTGATGTGCAAAAGCTGTTTGGATACATAGGGTTGTTTACACTTGTTGCTCTCTGGTGGCTTGGTATAACAATATATCTTCCTTATAATTCAATTCTTACAAATATTTCATCCATTTACTTATGAAACAAGGAAGTGTCTCGTTTATTCAACTGTTTGTGTGGGTTTTTTGGGCTTCAGTGTGGCCATTAACAGCATTAGGGATCGAACCAAAATTTACCATACCACACTCTGCCAAGCTTGATGAAGTTGTTTTGGCTAACGGGTTCGTTGGAAGTGTCCTCTCTGACTACTTTTGGTATGTTTCAATGACTTCTAGGTGTCCGCTTTTATCAGATAAACTTACAAGTCTTTAGAATCCTCCTAGAAAGAGGTGTGTATGGTTAGAAACTGACTTGGCTTTTTTTTCCTCGTAATTTAGGGCACTTTCTGTGGTGTGGACGACTCCGCTAGTAGCGACACTGGGCATGTCTCTCACGATTCCACTGGCGATGGTTGCTGACATGATGATTCATGGTCGTCATTATTCTGCCATCTACATTCTTGGCTCTACTCAGGTAACTAAAATATTGCATTCTATTACAAACAATAGAGGATGAAGAGTTTCTTGCTGCTCAAGAATTTGAGTTTCTTTTTGCAGGTGTTTGCTGGATTTGTAATAGCTAATATATCGGACTTGTTCTCCAAGAAGCTTGGTTTGTGACAGTTGGCGTCAAAGCTTTGTCAATGATTCTTTTTTTTGTGGGTAGAAATTGTATCCTCTGGATTCATGGTTGGAATGATAAGGGGGTTCCCCTGTTTAATTGAATGAAAGAAAGAATGAATGTGATTACCAGTGAGTTTTTATTACAGTAGATAAATGTTGTGGCACCATTGATTGCTGCAGCAGAGCATAAGACAAGGTGTGAATACTTAAGTCTCTCACAAAACATAAAACTTTTCTCAGGGTTAACTGAAGATTGCTTAGGCTTGGCAATAATAGGAAGCAAACCATTTTGTATATGTTCCAGCTTGCTAACCGATTCATTCATGCCGCAGACAAGTGTGTTCCATGGCTTGATCAAATGAGTAGCTGGTCATTGTTTATCGTTGAAACGTATGCAATCTCTTGGCCAACGTAAATGCTCTCCTCAAAATACAGAACAAAACAAAAACTTTCCGTTCAATACGACATCGTTTGATTATTACAACAAACACTCTTTAGTACTCTCTCGGTATCACTTTAAGTGGTGTTTAGAGATAAAAAAAATTGTTTCAAAATAATTGATGTTCTCGATATTCTATGTAGAATTTAATATCTATTTGAATTTTATGATCAATTACAAAATACTGAGATTTTTTTTTATTGGTTGAAATAGTTTCATTTAATGATATTTTTATGTAACTATACTAAATTATATAGAATTTTGTGTTTTCTAAATCCATGTGCAAAAAACTTAAAAACCACTTCAAGTGATACAGAGGGGAGTATGTTTTTTTAATTAATTTTCTGGAAACTATTTTATTGCTGGAGTAGGATTCACTCCTCCTTCCTACAGAGAGTCATGCCAGGTCGTGTCGTTTTTCTTGCCTTCAAAGACTTCAAAACCCACCACCGTTCAACATCGACAGAAGATATGGAGATTTTCATCAAAGAAGAAGGGAACAAGCTGCTCCAGAAACACGGCAACGAAGGAGCGATGTTTTCATCACGACAAATCCTTAAAAGCTTTTGCCTAAGGACCATATCGATGATGTAGTTTATCTGAGAACCAGCATGGCTTCTTGTTATATGCGAACGGGATTAGGTGAGTACCCGTACGCTATTAGAGAATGTAATTCGGCCGCTCTTGAGGCTTGCTTCTCCTAGGTACAGTAAGGCGCTACTGAGACCCTCTCGTTGTTTACGAGGCTTTGAACAAGTTGAATTACTCGTTTAGGGATGCTAGGTAGGTTTGTACTGAATATGAAGCCGGAGAACGTGTCGGCCACTAAAGTCTTTGATAGGGGTATCGATCTGTTAAATGATGAATTCACTAGTAAAAAAAACTCAAATAGCAACGAAGTTGCTACGATACAATCATAGCTAGCAATAGAAAAGCTACGGATTTGCTACGTTTTAGCTACGAAAACATAAACGTAGCAAATCGTAACAAAATCGTAGCTAATTTGCTACGAATGTGCTACGTACAAAAATCGTAGCTAGTGGTTGCTACGATTTTGCTACTAAAAATAACGTAGCAATTTACTACGTTTCACTAACGTGTCATTTCGTGTTTAACCTAGCTACGAATTGTTTCGATTCTATCGTAAGTTTAGTTTTAATTTATTTTAAAAAAGAAAACGTAGCTACGGTTACCAAAATCGTAGCAAATTCGTAGCAACCCACCGAAAGAAACGTCCCATCATCCATCGTGCGCAAGTGTCGGGAGAAAAATACAAAACGTAATAAGCCACGAGACCTTTTCGTAGCAAAGATCGTGGTTTTTTTCTGAATGCAATGTCCCCTCGGTCCGACAATGTGCAGGCAAAATAATTCAAGATATTTTGAGCAAGCTACGAAAAATTTTCGTAGCATTTTTCGTAGCATAATGCACATTCATATATCTTACAAAACACTAAAAACTTATATTAAATAGGGTTTATATTGCACATTCATATATCATACAAAACACTAAAAACTTATATTATACATTCATATATTTTACAAATCTTTAAGAACTTAATTATATTATACATTCATATATCTTACAAAACATTAAGAACTTAATGATATTATACAATCATAATAAAACACTAAGAACTTGAATCAGACCCTGAATCAGAATCGGTACATGCCGGTTCTAACTCATCTTCAGAAACATATTCGTCATTGGGCGGAACAACCGGCGTAGAATCATAATCTGAATCATCTTCCACAACATAAGTTTCAAATCGTAACATTTCACTTGGTGCAACAACTTGGTCGTGTGTATCATCTTGTAGCGCAGTAAGAG
>NC_027750.1:60738666-60741548 GCF_000695525.1 Brassica oleracea var. oleracea
TGCAGCACAAATGCGATGGCACGCAGAACATGAGTCGCCCGAAGGAGAAATGCATCACCCTTCTGATGGAGCAGCTTGGAAGCATTTTAACAAGGTATATCCTGATTTCACTGAAGAAAGTCGGAATATATATTTAGGCTTAGAAACAGATGGATTTAACCCAGTTGGTATGAGTGGTGAAGCATATTCGGTCTGGCCAGTAATTGTTACTCCGTATAACTTACCTCCTGGGATGTGTATGAAAAGAGAATATTTATTTTTATCCGTCCTAGTTCCCGGGCCAAGACATCCAAAGAAGAGCATTGATATATATCTACAGCCGCTAATTGAAGAATTGCAAAGTTTATGGAGTCACGGGGCAGAAACATACGATATCTCGAGAAAGAAAACATTCACGATGCGAGCCGCATTAATGTGGACAATTAATGACTTTCCTGCTTATGGCATGATGTCAGGTTGGATGACTCATGGTCGTTTAGCTTGTCCATATTGTCTCGATGATACAAAGTCATTTTGGTTGAAACACGGAAGGAAGCATAGCTGGTTTGATTGTCATCGAATGTTTCTACCTAAAGAGCATCCTTACAGGAGAAATGTTCAAGAGTTTCGAACGGGGAAGACAATAAGTGATGATCCTCCACCATGGTTGACGGGAGAAGAAATTCGCTATGAAAGAATCAACAACATTGTTGGGCTGAAGAAAACGGTTGAATGTGGAGGTAACGGACACGAGAAACCTGGAAGTAACATAGAAGGCTACGGAAAAGATCATAATTGGGTGAAGAAGAGTATCTTTTGGGAATTACCGTATTGGGAAAACCTTCTTCTTCGCCACAACGTTGACTTCATGCACGTTGAGAAGAATTTCTTTGATAATCTTATCAACACGGTGCTTAATGTTCCTGGGAAGACTAAAGATAATGCAAAGTCGAGGATGGATCTACCTGATTTGTGCAGAAGGCAAGAGTTACATATCAAAGATGATGGAAAGATGCCGGTCCCGATATTTCGGTTGTCAAAGGAATAAAAAAAAGAATTCTTGCGATGGTTGAAGGAAGATATAAAATTTCCAGATAGGTATGCTTCAAAGTTTAGTAGATGTATAGACGAGACTAATTCGAAGCTTTCAGGCCTAAAAAGTCATGATTGCCATGTCATCATGCAACGGCTTCTCCCATTTGCGTTTAAGGAGTTACTTCCAAAAAATGTCCACATCACAATTTCAGGTTAGTTTTTTTTTTAATATTATAAGTTTTACTATTATTGTCTGCACTAACTCAAAATATTTTGTGTAGAAATCGCACTCGTCTTTCGGGATATCTCTGCAAAAGTACTAAAAGAAGAAGATGTCGCCATTTTAAAAGAAAACATTGCGGTGAAGCTTTGTAATTTGGAAAAGATTTTCCCACCTTCGTTTTTTGATGTTATGGAGCATCTCGTTATGCATTTGCCAGATGAAGCTGCTCTAGGTGGTCCAGTGCAATATAGATGGATGTATCCTTTCGAGAGATACATGTACCATCTGAAGAAAAAGGTTAGAAATAAGGCACATATTGCAGGTTCCATTATTTCCCAATGTCTTACCGAGGAGATTTCTAGAGCTTCTGCACATCACTTTGGAAATCCAGAAGTGCCTGCTACCGTTTTGCAACCTGGAGATATTCGTTTTACATATCATGATCCAGATGTGCCAAATATGTTTTACCATGAAGGTCGAGTTAGTGGAAAAATGGAGCAGAGGCATCTAACCGATGATGACTATAATGTGTTACAAACGTTTTTGATGCTCAATTGTCCTGCATTTGAGCCCTACGAAAGGTATTTTCACTATTTTTTATATGTTACATTACAATGTTTTTATAAAATCATATTATAACCACTACGTAACAGGATGTTTGAGGAGTTTATGATGGACAACAACCCAAATATATGTGGTGATGATCTACAAATAGCAAAAGACAACCACTATGCGGAATGGGTGAAAAACTATGTAAGTACGTTTTGATATAATTTGATTTTGTTATGTGAATTTATCATTAACATAATTTTAATTAATAGGTTAACGAAGCGAGTAAGATATATCAGTTTCCATTGTGGATGTTGGATTTCGTACAAGGCCCGAAACAAAATTATAAAGCCTGGCCGATATATTTTTCGCGAGGATACTGCTTCCACACACATAGCCATGGCCAAGATAAAAGAACCCAACATTATGGTGTCCAAGTCCGGGGTACGACAGACACTGACTATTACGGCTTGATTGAGGAGATAATGATGGTTGAGTATTCTGGTTCTGTTGGGCTTAAAGCCATGGTTTTTAAATGTAAGTGGTTTGATACAATTGTGGGTCGGCGGATTTGAAAACATAAGTCGGGAATCGTTGATGTGTCTCCGCGCTGGCAGTACGAGAAATACGGTCCATTTATCTTATCTGGTAATTGTGATCAAGTTTGTTTCATTCCTTATCCGCGGGTTCGAGGCACATCAGCAAACGATTGGTGGGCATGTACGAAAGTTGTGCCTAGAGGGGTTCGAGAAACTTCTGAAGATGTTCTTACTGCGCTACAATATGATACACACGACCAAGTTGTTGCACCAAGTGAAATGTTACGATTTGAAACTTATGTTGTGGAAGATGATTCAGATTATGATTCTACGCCGGTTGTTCCGCCCAATGACGAATATGTTTCTGAAGATGAGTTAGAACCGGCATGTACCGATTCTGATTCAGGATCTGATTCAAGTTCTTAGTGTTTTATTATGATTGTATAATATCATTAAGTTCTTAATGTTTTGTAAGATATATGAATGTATAATATAATTAAGTTCTTAAAGATTTGTAAAATATATGAATGTATAATATAAGTTTTTAGTGTTTTGTA
>NC_027750.1:60742863-60746831 GCF_000695525.1 Brassica oleracea var. oleracea
GGTGGTGTAATGAACTTGGATTGTAGGTGTAGATGTGGCAGTTTATGTATTATGGTTTCTTGTTTTGAACCTTTTGAATGTTTTGTGGATCTTTTGAACTTTGTTAAGCTAATGTAATATATTCCCTTTCTGTTCTTGCTTCTTCTTTATATTGTTCAGAACCAAAACCAAATAGGAAAATCGGACCAAAAGGAAACAAATGAAAACTTTGTTTCCATTTTATTTCGTTGCAATATGCGACGATGCTACGAATATTAACGTAGCAAAATTTAGCAAGATGCTACGAATAATAACGTAGCAACTTGCCACGTTTCTTTTCGTAGCAAGGTCGTATCAATTTGCTACGATTTTGCTACGATACAAAAATGGCTACGATCGTATAGCTATGAAAATAGAAACGTGACTTTTCGTAGCAAAATCTCCATATAGCTACGAAAATTCCCCTATAGCCACGATTATATGTCGTTGCTATTTCAGTTTTTTTTACTAGTGATTATGTAAGTTCAGAGGGTTTTCGGAAGAGCATAGAAGTTTGTGGAGATTTGGTATGGGAGGAGGTATAATAGAATAGTTGAGGGGGACTAAGGGCATCGGTATTGGTGGGACTCAACCCTCGAGCCCTTAGCATTTTTTATTAAGTTTATATGTTTTGGGACTTAAGCTAAAGACATTGAAAATTTTGGTAGATTATTAGTGGGATTTTTCTGGTCCCTTAGGTTATTATTTAATTAATTTATTATTTTAATAATAAATAACATATAAAAAGAAGTTTTAAATAAAATATATAAAAGAAAAGTTTAACATTAAAATTGAAATCTTAATAAAATTACAAAGTTGAAAAAAGAAATACCAACCATCATAATAAAAAAAAACACACACAAACATTTATTCCAATACAGATAGGAACTTATAAATTATATGTTATGTGTAAGATGTCCAAATTTAGCCCAAATATTTTCAATCAAATCATTTTTTAAATGTTCATGGACTTGTCTATTCCGAACGCTCGTTCGACGATTAATTGTACTCACGATAGGTGAAGGCATATTGACGGAAAATGTATCCACATCTTCTCTTTCTTCAAATTCATGAACGTTGTCCTCAGTTCTTGATGATCGTTCATCTTCGACAATCATATTATGGAGTATGATACATGCTCTCATAATATTTCCTATTTTTTCTTTATCCCAAATATTAGATGGATTTCTAACAACGGCAAACCTAGCTTGTAGGACTCCGAAGGCACGCTCGACATCTTTTCGCACAGCTTCTTGGGTTTGAGCAAATAATGAATGCTTCTGACCTTGTGGTAGTCGGATAGATTGAATAAAAGTAGTCCATTTCGGATAAATACCATCTGTGAGATATTATGCCAAATGGTATGGATTACCATTAACATAGAAGTTAACTTGTGGCGCTATTCCGTTAATAATGTCATCAAAAACGGGTGATCGATCGAGAATATTAAGATCGTTCAGAGTACCTAGAGCTCCAAAAAACACGTGTCATATCCAGAGGTCATATGAAGTTGCCGCCTCCAAGACAATCGTTGGTTTTCCGGTTCCTCGTGAATACATTCCTTTCCAAGCCGTGGGGCAATTCTTCCACTCCCAATGCATACAGTGGATGCTTCCAATCATCCCTGGAAACCCACGTTGTTCTCCAACATATAGTAGTCTTTGCAGATCCTCCGGTGTGGGACGTCTTAGGTATTCATCGCCAAACAAGTGGATTATTCCCGTGGCAAAATTGTGCAAACTTCTTCGAGCTATTGTTTCACCAATTCGGACATATTCGTCAACTGTGTCAGACCCACCACCAAACGCCAATTGACGAATTGCTGCGGTACATTTTTGGAGCGGAGTTAGACTCGACCGTCCGGCGCTCTTTTGGTTTTGGATTGAAATCAAATTCTTCAAATACGTCATCTAATTCATCATCATCATCTTTGTGGTAATGATAATGGGAAGAAGAAGCCATAGACAATTTTTACAACAGAAAAAAAATGTTTATAAATTAAGAGAAGATGAGACTTTCCACATTTGTAATGAGAGAAGAAGTCTCAATACTTATAAGATAAAGAAGAAGTCTCTATGAACCCTCCCGTGAATGAATATTGATATAAACTCTTTAGTACATCTTGTGACTTATTGGTAGAAAGCAAAATAAACATGTGGCTTTGGATCATGTGTCTTATTGGTACAAAGAAACCCAACTTGTGACTTATGGATGTAAATGAAATAAACATGTGTATAAACAATATAACTTNNNNTAAACATGTGTATAAACAATCTAACTTGTGATCATGTGATTTATGGTCAGCCATTCTATTTGGTCACGAGCACAAATAAAAGAGTACAAAACCATATCGGTTACATCCGAGAAAATACAAAACATGTCGGTTACATCCGAGAAAATACATCAATTACATAGTTAAAATTATCCAAACATAACCACCAAGCCTATTACAACAACAAGAACAACTATGCCTATTACAAAGCACTCAAACCCATAGCTAAAAGAAGATTTCTCCTTAGCCATATCACCCACAATCTTCTCTAGGTTTCGTATCTTCTGCTCTGTGTCATAGTCAGTCAAAAGGGTTAGGCTTTCTACCTTTTCACCCAGCTGAAGCACGTGTATATCTCTGGCTCTCATCTCCTCCATCAGCGCCTCATCCCACCATTTGTAGACATAGCATTCGCCGTCATCTTTCTTCGCACAAGTGTAATATCTTCTCCCTGTTTCACATACGCAAAACTAGCTAAGCATACACACAAAGTAGCACATAAGCAAGTCAGTAACTAACTAGCACATACCTTGATCTTGCCTAGTGTTAGACGTTGCAAGCAGTGGCTTAGTACCACAATAGCAAACCTGCGGGAAACCAAACTTAACCTCCGGTTGCGGAGGGTAGTGAACTACGTTCCAAGCGTAACTCAGCTTGGTCACGTCGTATGAGATCATCCGTCTCGCTGTAGTCACTGTCGTCATTGTTTCCAAATACATCCTCGTCATCTGATGGCTGCGTATAGCTGTAATGTCCCATTTTTACTTAACATGCATACATTGTCGAAATTTAAATTAGATACACATAGAGCTATAAAGTTAGAAACAAAGAGATATACACAAACATAGAGCAAACACATTAAAAGAAAATGATTCATTTATAAGAACCTATTTAAGGAAACCAGAACTACATAGAGCAAACACCAAACAAAAACATAGAGCATACAGAAAATTAAAGACATAAAGATACATCTTCTTCTTAATTTTTTTCAGAATAACTCGGCTATGAGCTTATTCTTCACAACTTCTTCCGCCTCACTAAATGGTTGAGTCTTGCCAAGGAGAGTGTCTAGTATTGCTAGCCTCGACAGTCTCTCTTTCCTCACCAAATCGTCCTTCTTCATTTCCCAAACGGTCGCAATCTCAGCCACGGACTTCCCTTTACCCGTATTTCTTTTAGCCTTAGCAGCCTTGACACCTTCGGGCCTGCTCTCAACATCAACGAAGCCTTCGTTGGTAGAAGTTTGGGAATTTATCTCCACATTCTTCCTCTTCGAAACGCCACCTGCCGTGGGTGTGGTAAGGCTGAGCCACTTCTGTTCATACCTCAACACACACCAAGCATGTTCAAGTGTGAACTTGTGCTCTTGATCAGAGAAGAAACTGTCATGCGCCTTCTTCAGAACGTCAGTGTCAGTCTCAACACTTCTCATTTGTCGCTCTGCTGCCGAGTATGTGGCACAAAACTTGTTAACATCTTCATTGATTCTGTGCCACCTCTTCTTGCAACAACCGTGCTCTCTCACACCATCCTCTCTTCCATGAGGACTTGATGCATAATAAGCAGCAACCCGTTTCCAGAAGGCCCCCGACCTCTGCTCATTTGCAACAATAGCATCCTTGGAAGTGTTAAGCCACGCACTGATCAGCACCTCGTCACATCCTTGGAAGTGTTAAGC
>NC_027750.1:60746841-60763607 GCF_000695525.1 Brassica oleracea var. oleracea
TCATCTGCTGGATTCCATTTGCGTCTTACAACACGGGCTGCTGGTGTCTTTACTGGTGTCTCTACTGGTGCGTCTTGAGATTGTTGTGAACTGAAAGCCGGAAAAGTTTGTGATTCTCCAAAGTTAACACTAGAATGAAAACTTTCGTAAGGAAAGTTTTCATGGAAAACGCTACCTTGTTGACTGTGAAACAGTCTTACGTAGCTAGAGGACTGGCTACGAAGATTGCTTGGATCCATAACAGTAAGAAAATATAAGAGATTTCTTTGAGAAAGACTAATGAGATGATAGAAAAGAGAAAAGATAAGAGATTTAAATAGGAGGAAGTGAAGAATACAAAGCACATCACCGCCTTAATGGCAAACTCCGAACAAGAAATGTCAAATCCCAACTTATTACACAACTAAAAAGCTATCAATTTTCTTTTAAAACATCTGTGGCTTAAAAATATATCTAACATTTAATATAAACATTAATCTATAAACTACGAACTATGGAAAATGCAAAGTCTCATGAAGAAAGCTAATCAAGACAAATGACATGAGATATTTAAATCTATACGAATCAAACTCTAAACTATTAGTCTATACGAATCAAATCTATACAAATGACATGAGCTTATTTTCACATATTGGAATTTGCAGACATATCAAACTCTAAACCAGTTAAACAAATGATCTCGAACCATAGAAATTTGAACCGAACAAGGATGTTTTTTACCAACTAAACAATCATACAATCAAAACGAAACAATCATACAATCGAACCATAGAAAGCTTTTGAAATCTATACGAACTATCATAAATTGCCGAACCCTAGAATCTATACAATTGTTCTCAAACCAATGAATCTATATCTTTTTGCCATCGAATCTATCAAACAACATCGGATAAATACCATTTTATTTGTTGAATTTCGACAAAACCCTAAAAAAAATTTTGAAATCAGATCGGACTTGAAAAACAAATCTTGTTTTTTATTCTTTTCTTGTTGGAGAGGATTGGTTCTAGTTGTATTGGAACGGAAGCGAACCTATGTGGATTGAGCTTTGGAGGAGGATCGGGGGATCAAACGACGCTGGAAGCTGCGACCTCGCCAAGGGAGATAAAGAGATCTCCCACTCCAGTGAAAGAGAGAAGACGCAGGGTTGGCTTTCGATTTGAAGAGATGGATTTGGAGATCAAGGGTTTATCATCGCCTTCGCCATCGCCATCGAGCTTTTGATTTTCATCGAGCAACACCGATTCCATCGCCCACTCCCGTGCTGCCACGTCACCTACGGGACGAGCCCGAACAGCCCTTAATAAAGGCCCGTCCCACTCTCTTTTAATTTCTTTTTCATTTATTATCGACGCATTTAAAACTACCGGACGGGCATAGGCCCCCGATACCGATGCTCTAAAGAATGTCACCTCTTCTTTAATCAACCATGACTACTGACCCCTCGTTCTTTTCTTCTTTTTTGGTCAACTGTAATTAATATTTTTTTAACTATACTTTCTTAGTTGTTTCTCTTCATATTTTTGTCAAACATGTTTTCGCATTTATTTTTTTAACTAAAACGTATATAGTTTCTGATTTATTAGTTTTAGTATACCTGTCATAAAACATTTAATTTGAGGCACTGAAACGTATATATTAAGAGTTTAGAAGATAATTTCACTTCGATTACAAAAAAAGAAGAAGATAATTTAACTTAGTATTCTTTGGTATCTCTCGACAATAATAACTTTGATCGAGACAAATTAGGTGATAACAAGTTGGCATCTGTTTTCTTTATATCCGTGGACACGCCGACAAACCACCAATAACACTATACTTACCTCACAAGTTTAAATTTTGAAAATTTTAAATTAGTAGAATAATGATGGCTCGTGAGCTGGATAGGTCTCTCTTGTCTTGGGTTAGTTGAGCGGAAACTAGGGCTCTAATTTCAACTAGTATAAATAACATATGGTTGTTAACGAAATAAAAAGGAGAAGTTTGAATTTTGAAACATAAAAGTCAACTAGCTGTTCTACTTTTTCCTCTTGACTACAACGAATCGATACAATAGTGAGAGAACAAAAAGTTAAAAGAACCTAATTTCCACCACCTTCTTAATAAAAACCAAGAAGTAATGAGTGTTTTACACCCAAAAGGGAACGAAACAGAACACAAAGAATGATGTGAGGAGACATTACACCTCTTATTACATTCACTTTTGTTTGTGCAAAGTCTATGGCTCCCTTCTTGATTGTGATAAGCTTGAGATCTAAAAAATCTTCAGATAGGCTGCCACTTAGCTACTTCCATACAATATCTCATCCTCGGATGGTGCCATGTTCAAATCAGGGAGGAAGAAGCTAGCAGTTTTGTTGCCCTCTACTCTGCAACATTTTGATTCGCGTTGTGAATTATGAATCAAATTAACCGGAGTCTCGTTCTTGACACGGCCTGAGTTCAAGTCACGCTGAAACAAGGAAACAAAAGAGTAGATTTTGATTCAGACAAAGACCAGCAGCAAATAAAGACTCCGAAAAATGAGAAGACAAAAAAAAGAGGGTAGGAAAAAATCAAAATGCTCAAAAAATTTACCTTAATTCTCTTCAACGTTTGGTTCCTTACGTTTTGTTCATCTAACGTTGCTCGGAGACTCGCAATCTCCTGTGGAAGCGACCATATTAGTTAGAATACGATTGGAGATAAAAGTGAGATAACAATTATAATAAAACTCTCTTTTTTACCTTTTGAAGGTCGAGTCTTTCCATCAACTTCAAATTCTCTTCGTATTTAAGCTCCGAAAATGACTTTAACTAAACAAAACAAAGTCTCAGCTCAGTTTAAAAAAATTTGATTTCATTTAGGATTTTCGTGGAAGAGAGTTTTGTATATTAGTACCTTCTTTCTCTTCAGTCTCTTGGAGAAGGAACTTGTGATTACGTTTGTTGGAAAAGCCTGAAAAATAAATTTAAAAAAAAAAAAAAACGCATTTCATTAGCTCCAAATCCAACAAAGTAAGTAAAATGTATTGCTGCCTCAGTAATTTAAGATGCCAAATCCGGGAATTTGAAAATATATTACTAAAGAATACAAATTAAATGCTGAAGAGTAAACGACAACTGTTATAGATCCTTTACCGTATGATAATCAAACCAGATCTTAATTTTAAGATACCAGTAGTAAAGTTTCTTTTACCACAAAATATTTTTTTTATAAGTCAGAAAGAGAAAAAAAAAACTATCCTTTTAGAAACAAAAATACATATGCGAATGCCACATCATGAAAATCCCGTGTCCATCACTCTTAAAGACCACGTGATCCCACTCTCTCCGACAAGATTTTACTACTACCTTTCACCCAAAATGATACCGTTTCGGTGCCTCAAAACGTACAGTGATCGCGCACGTTTTGACCAATTAGCTGTACTACTACTACCACCACCCCATAATCTAAAGAACCTTTAATATTACTCCTCTTGAGACAAATCAAATTTTGACCAACTACGAGACGCTCACTGAGAAAGTAAGGTTAACCGAGAAGATTAACTGGTTAACCTCCAGGTTTTGTGAAAGATATTAGCAGTTTTTAAAGATTACAAAAAAAAAACATCGAAAAAGAAAGTAAGAAATATGGAAAAAAAAGTTAAAACAGGCTTTGACTTTTGGAAATGGAAGCTTTCGTATAAAACCTAAAAGAAACAGAAAAAAGAAAGCTCCGCCGTAACGTAACCCCCGGCAAAACACGTCGAGTGACGAAATGTTCCGGTGTGATTTTGAGATAACAGAGTAAAACACGGCCTGGTGAAAGGACCCTGTAACTCAAGATCGGTGAAAAATAAAGAGATATGTGTAGTGAAGGAGATGTTTAGAGGAGAAGAAGGAAAGAGAAAGTACCTTAGATCCGAATACTGTTGACGTGGAGCAGCTAGCTTGACGACTAATATCCTCCAATCCATCGGCGGAGGGAGATGCAGAGGCTCCGCCGCTCCATGAGAGAGGAGTCTTCGGACTGCCTCTTGCGGAATCTACATCCTTCTTCAACGTAACCAGAACGCCGCCGCCAAATCTTGAAGGTCGTGACCTCCGTCGACGAGTTCCCCACTGCAACGGAGGCAGATTCGTCCAAGGATTCTCTGAAACCGTCGTCCCCGCATGCTTCAGCCGTATGAGAAGCTCTACAACCATCTGGTCGTCGGTCATCGCCGCCGCCACCCACTGATCCTTTGCCGCCCTCTTAGTCGTTGCCGTTGTAACCTTCTTCATCGACGTTACGCTAATCAAAGGGTGTCAGATACAAAAGAGAAAGCGAAGAGAGAATGGCGAAGAAAATGAGAGAGAGAAGGAAGTTGAAATATCGATAAGGAGAAAAATACTGATGGATGTTGTTATTTTATATACGACGGCTCGCTTACATTATTCTCTTTATTTTTCTTTCCTTGTTTCCTTTAATGTCGATGCGAAATTGCAAGTCCGGGTCCACTTATTGCAGATTTGTATTTTATTTTTTAAGAAATGTATAAATAAATAAAATTATGGGACCCAAAAACTGA
Source organism: Brassica oleracea var. oleracea (assembly GCF_000695525.1). Taxonomy (NCBI): domain Eukaryota; kingdom Viridiplantae; phylum Streptophyta; class Magnoliopsida; order Brassicales; family Brassicaceae; genus Brassica; species Brassica oleracea. Next base: position 60,751,373 of record NC_027750.1, read on the forward strand.
GTTGTATGGGAAGAAAGTGCATGAAAAACAATATGTAAAGATTCCCTATGAAAAACCATCTTGAAATTATAAAATTGCAAAATTAATGTAGAGCTTCTTACGGCCTTAATAAAGCTCAGGTACGCTCAAAATGTGATTACTCACTGGATATATTTATTTGCCTCTGTTAAGACAAGGTCTTCAAGTTTGTATCGTTCGTTGGTACATGACCAAAGACAGTAGGATATCATTGGCCTGATTATATATGGGGGAAACTTTCTGATGCAATCATTGACTCATACGACACCGTCAGCTGAGCTTTCATCTCAGTAGATAGACAATAACAAACGAAGTTTAAGATACCCTTTTAGCTTCATCTTGATCTTGATTGAAACCAGATGGCTAAACGAATAAGCTAGCTCACGCTATGATCCCTAGACATTTTGTCGAGAAAACTTTTGATTTTCAGTATCTCACAGGCATGCATTCTTGTATAGAGAGAGAGAGATTACCTTCGAGTTATATAACTTTACTTGTAAGCGTATATTGACATAAAAGATGCAGTTTGTATATGCTCAGAGGAGATAGGAGAGCGAGAACCCAAATCGTGTTTGATGTAGTCATTTACAATAAGATCTACAACGTCAGCTGAATAATTAGAGTGCCGATCGAATCAGATTGGTACTACCAATTAACTATGAAAGCTCCAGCTCAACCACATAGTACATGTAACAGCACGAGAGAAGGATAATGAGCACATTCTTCAGACATAAATATATTGTTAAACTCTAATCCGGTTTCTAAATTGGCTGAAGGTGACATAGAAGTAAAGATAATTAAACAATCGAATCACACAAAATGATATGATGTAGCTCTTGGCATAGGATATTTGGTAACATCACTCAAAATAGTGTAAAGTCTTACATAGATATTAAAATGTCACAGCTTAAAATTCCAAAACTTGAGAAAATCATAATCCCAAAAGAAAAGAAAAGAACAATCTCGTAGATAGCATTATCACTTTCACCTAGAAGCCGAGCTTGGTTCTACGCCAGTGCCTGCGCTTGGCATTGTACCTAAAAGAAAACATATATTGTTTCACAACTCATTCACTATCTCTGCCCTAATCAATCTAGGATGACAATGACAGCTACACACCCCCAAGACGGAACGAGACAAGGGCAGAGAGTAAAATTGGTTAGAACCTGATGGTGTTGTCGGTACGGAGACGAATCCAGTGAGGAATAGGCCTGTTCTGTCTCATCTTCTTCGCAAGTTTCTTCTTGATCATAAACGACTTGTGCGACGGCTGTTTCATTTCATTATTTCGAACAACAACATTAAACAAAATCGGTAAATGCATTCAAATTCCTAACTAGCATCAAAGTCTTAGCTCAATTCAAGGAGGCGAAACAAACGATTGATTGAAACAAATATTGCAAGAGTGAGAGAGAGAGAAGCTTACCATCTTAAAGTCGTCCGGTTTGCGGCTGCGTCGCGAGGCAAAAGAGAAATAAAGAGGCGAGAAGCCTTTTTATCTTAAAAACAAGAGGAAGCCCTAAATTAAGCCCAGATTGGGCCTGTTAACACAACTCTAAAAGGGTTCAAAATATCAATTTCTATAGGCCCCAAGGCATATTTTATACTTAGGTAAGTATCAACCTTCCCAAGTTTTGACTGTTTCGACTTTCGAGAATGTATTTTTCACTGTTTTCCAAAATAATAAATTTTATATAAAAAATTACGTTCAACTTACACCATACTAAACCATTTTATAAAAATCTGCTCTAAAGATCTCTATTATATAAGTGAAAATGTTTCAATGTATATGCTTATATAATAGAGTTCCTCTATTTTAGAGGAAAATATAGAGTAAAATCACATTTTACCTCTATATTTAGAGGTGAAAATAGCATATTTCTATATTTTTTCTTATACATCGAAAGAACCCTATTGTAGAGGCATATATTAGAGCATTTTCACCTCTATAATAGAATTTTTCTATTTTAGGAGAAAACTAGATTAAGATTCGTGCCTTGCGCAGAATGAACATCGTATATATAAATTATTTTATGGATTATATATTCTTTTATATATTATAAACTAATATATATATATTGGATAATAAAAATAATCAGTAACTATTACATATATAATTAAATTAGTGTGAATACGTGAATAAATTTTATTAATCCAAATGATCACTTTTTCTATTTTATATAATTAAATTTACATAATATATACATAGATAAATAATATATTTTTAATATTGATATATTGTTAAATGATGCATTCTATTTATTTGTATCTTTTATAACAAAAAAATAAATAGTTGATAACAAATTTTCATTGTGCAATGTTTTTGAAAGTTTTAGTAATTTATAATTTTTATAAACATTCAATGCAAATTTTAAATTTTAAATATTAAGTTGTCAGTATTTGTTCAAAAATTTTATCAGAAAAAATAGTTCAAAGCAAATTAAAAAATTATAATCTTTATGTATTTTCTATGGTATATAGTTTAATTAAAATATATTAATATATATGAGACTCACATGATTTTGTAATAATTTGTATCTTGTCATAAAAAAAATTAAATCATGGATCTTAAAATTTTCAATGTGAGACTTTTTAAAAAGTTCAAAATATAACATATACGGAAAAAAATCTAAATTTTTATTATATTGTTAATGTGATTGTTTAATTTATTTTAATAACTTAAAGTTAAACAAAATGATAGAGAATAAACTAATTTGTATCAAATCTTTATTATTAAAAATCATTAATTGTCATATATACTTTAGCCACATTAGGAAATTCCGTAAATTTTTATTTAAGGAAAGAATTGAAAACATTAATAATTAATTTATGGTTAGTTTAATAAAAAGCTTATTATATATTTAGATGGATCAACTTATTTCTTTAAGAATTCTAATAATCATTGTGGTGATAACACGTTGCTACCTCAAATGTTGTAATGGTTCTCTTTTAATATATACTAGGTGTTTTCATGCATCATGTGCAGTAAATAATTTTTTAATCTAACTTATATTTGAAAATAAATTTTATTAAATATTATAGATTTTACTATTTTGTTACTAATATTTAATATAGATTTGGTATATATTAAATCAATTTGTATAAAACTAATAAAAAGGATATGAAATTGTATAATTATCAAAAATTTGGCCTAAACAATATTTATAACATTTGTAGATATATAAGAAACTAATGATCTTACGATTAGATATTTAAATTTTTTTTAAAATGTAAAATTTTTTGAAAGCTTTAGTAAAACAAATTGTACAATTATACAAAAATAATAATATTTCGAAATTTGAAATGTTATATATGAATATATTTAGTTTATAGATTATGTATGAGATATTACCATATTTAAAAAAAAAAGTTTAGCAAAAAGAAATATCAATATTGAATGTAATATATGAATTATTATCATATTCTAATAAGTTTGCCAAAAATATAAATCAATATTAAATGATATTATTCATGTCATGTTTTTCTGGAAGCCATGTCATCAATTTTAGTAGCCATGTCATATTTGTTTTGTTAAATTGATTGTACAGAGGACATGTGGCAAAATCACTTCGCAAATATAGTCTAGAAGACTGGAGGATGAATATAAAGATAAAATAAGGGTAGGTTGGAGATGGTCTATGTCTTTTATTTTTTCTTTTAAAACTTTTCACTAATGGTATAAAAACATTAAAGAACGTTTGATGAAATTTCTTCATTTCAAAAATTGTTTCGGGAAGCGCGCAGACATGGATGCTCTGCTAGTGTTTTTGAAATTACGTCGAGAGTTTGGATCTATTTGTCTTTCTGGTCTGTTTGTTTTTCTTTTTTAGTTTTCTACAAAGTAATGTTCTTGAACTTTGGGAAGAATAAGAGTCTTGTTCGTTCTCGATTGAAAGTAACTGAATCGAGAACGGACTTTTAAACAATCACGTCGGATAAGTGCTAACAAAATTTTTTAAAAGTCTTATTATTATTTTGGTTTGTTTGATAACTGCTTTTTGCTATGTTGATGATCAAATCAAATTAACAGTACTCTCACGTTAGTAAAAGATAAGGCTGATGACTTGATTCAGCAGATATGTACTTCATGTATGATTAATGTTTGCGAGTAAGTTACTTTCTTTGATGAGCAAGTGACCACACGTAACCAAATCCTCTTCCTTTCAAGATCTTTGGCTTGCCTTTCTTCTTAAGCATTCCCACAAAATCTAACTATTAACCAGTCTACTGTAGATTATTTTCTTGTTTATGCACACCGGAAGAAACCTAGAGCATATAATGAAGAGTATTGACATGATAGTAAAAACAGGACTTAAAACCATTTATTATCAAGATTTCAACTGATATCAAACCAAATTAGAAAAACTAAGAGCATTCAACTTTTAAAAAATCAGTCACAGTTTAAAAAATCTTCAGATTCTGAAGATTTTATCAAGAAGAAATCAGTCACAGTTTAAAAAATTTCATAATATTCAGTCATCAGTGGGGTGCAACAAATACGGTTTCTTTCATTCGAATAACTAACCAAACGGGACTGGGACAACAACATGACATCACAGATGATAGCATGTACAAAACAAACAATGCAAATAATAATAGCTTAATTCCTCAAAAAAATTGATTATTTATCGAAGATATATAATCAGTCGCTACTTTTAACATTTTCTATTATTAAAATGATCTTTAGATCTAACTAGGATCATCTCCAACCCATCTTTATTTTTACATCTATATTTTTTTCTAAAATAGAGAATCTCTATTATAGACTTGAATTTGCTCCAATGCATATTTCTATAATATTTCCTCTATTTATAGAGGAAAATATAGAGATGTATTATTTTCAAACATAGAGACAAAAAATAACATTTCTTTATATTTTCCTCTAAAATAGAAAAACTCTATTATACAATCATACATTGGAGCAAATCCACGTCTATAATAAAGATCACTATTTTAGAAAAAAATATAGAGACAAACATTGGAAATGCTCAAAAATCCATACAAATGCAAAATCAATACTTTATCAAAACAAAAACTTCAAAATTAATAATTGATACAAGAACAAAACATAGTAATACAAGAAAAAAGCAGCGAAACGAACATGCAAAAATATATTTGCATATATACGTATGATATCTACCCGTAACAATGCTCTAAGGGCTTCTCCAACGGGGAATTTTAATGAATATCTAATGATTTTAGAAAAATACAAAAGTAGGAGAGAATATTCATAAGTTCTTAATTAAGTCTTTACACCATACTTATAAGAACTTTTTTCTCCACATGGCAGAATCAAATTATTAAATTTTAATTTAATATTTACTTATAATATCTTAAAATAACAATATTTTGGTGTGAGAGCTTCTCCAAAATAAACTCTATAACTTCAAATATATAGTTTTTTGCTCTCCAAAAAAGAACTTCAAATCTTCAAATCTTAAAATTTAGAGTTTTGAGAAGTGAAACTTCATATTTGAAGTTTCACTGCGCAAAACTTCAAATTTGAAGTTTTATCTTTTTATTTACATTTTGGTCCTTACAATTAATTTACACATCATATTTATAATTTTTATGTATTTTCTCATTTATCGTTTTAATCCTTAATTTTTTATATCTCATAAATATTTTAATCTTTTTCTATAAATTCAAGTTTTACACATAAAAAATAAATAAAATTTTAAAATAACATTTATAATATTTTAAAACTAGAATTAGACAACAAAAATATTACAAAAAAAACAATATAATTTTTTTAAAAAGTTACATGAAGACAAAATTGTTACACAAATTGAAATATCACAAAAAATAATAGACTAGTAAATTTTCTCCGGAACCTCCAAAATCTCCAAAATATTTTCCAAACAACTTTTGTATAACTGAAAATGGAGTATTACGGAAATAATTTTGTGGAATAATGTGGTATTTTTCTTATAGTTTAATATTTAATTATGTTGTGTATTAATAAATTTATATTTTAGTGTATGATTTTATTAATTAATAGTAATATTTTTATATATGGGCTAGTTATATATAAAATTTATATGGATTTACAAATATAAGGATTATAGTGTTAAATACAAATAATTTTGAAGTTAAGTTTGAAGTTTTGCTTTTGGAGAATAACACTTTGAAATTTCAAATATAGAGTTTTAGAAACTTCAAAATATATAGTCTTTTTGAAGATGTTCTTAGTAACTTCTTTTTAAGAATTCTTGCGTTAATATTGCTCTAAAGTCTCTTAACAAAGATACTATTCTCATCTCTTGGTTCTCTTTCCTCTTTTTTCTACTTTTTCTTAGAACATCTCCAAAAAAGAACCTCATTTTGTGGATGGAGAATCTTTAAAATGAGGGTTTGAGGGTGAGTTACTCTAAGAAGGAACCTCAAATGTATCTTTAAATTTTTATGTAATTTACGTTTTAGTCCTTAGCTTTAATATAAGCTACTTATAATCACTAAAGTTTATACATATTAATAATATGTACACGTTGAAAATATTACACAATATTTATTAATACAATTTATTAGAACACAAAATACATAAATAATAATATAATACATACAATAATTCATAAAAATTGGAAATACAAACTACTCACTATTATTATTTCTATAATGTTCTCATACAAAGTACTCATTAGTTTATATTAGTTTTTATTTTATTTTAACATATTTATGTATTTTATGTATTAATAAAACATATTGATAAATAAAATATTTGAATACTTAAGTGAAATATAGTTATAAGGATTAAAGTAATAGAAAAATTAATATTAGCATAATTATATGTAAGTTATAAAAGTAGAAAGACTTAATGAAAAATAAATAGTGTTTTAAGGGTCTGAATAGTGAAACCTCGAATTTGAGGTTTTATTGTTCAAGCCCTCAAAATTGAAGGGTTTGAGAGTTTTCTGGAGAACAAAAAACCTTAAAATTTGAGAGTTTGAGGACCTGTAGGAGATGCTCTTACATCATTTCCCCTTTGACCCTTGTATTATCTATATTTTAACAGTTTACTATAAAAGTTTACGTTCAACTTACGCCATACTAAAACATTTTATAAAATCCTAGCTTGATAACCCTATCTGAATCATATTAAAAAGTTATTTTAAAATTTTCATTAATGTGTAAAATGTAATAATGAAATAGGTTAAGTCTTGCGCCATGTGCATGATATATATATAACTTTTACATATTAAAATTTATTTTGTGTTTATTTACGTATTATGTACATAATTAAATTAGAATACACACATAAATCAAAATAATAACTATTGTTTATTGACAATATTTTTTTTGGTAAGTAAATCAAAACAATCATTTTGTTTATTTTAAATATATAATTAAATTTCATTGATATTGAAATAGATATATAGTATATTTTAATATAATTTTTTTATCATTGAGACTTCCTACTCATATGATTTTATTAACATTTGTATATTTGCTGTAACATACAATTTAAACTATTAATCACAAAATTTTCAATGTGAAATTTTTTCGATGCAAATTTTAAAATCAAAATATCAATGTCTCAATACGGTTTCAATGCAAATTTTGAAATAAACATATTTATGTATTTTTATTTGGTATATAGTTTAATTTAAATGATATTAAATATATATATATATATATATATATATATATATATATATATATAAAGCGAGACTTTATATTCATACGATTTTATGGTCATTGGTATTTTGTTATAACAAAAAAATTTAAACCATTGATCACAAATTTTTCAATGTGGGACTTTAAACATTATTAATAATTTATATTTATTTTAAAACATTCAAAATATAACATATAAAAAAAAGTTAAATATTTTATTACATGGTTAATGTGATTATTTAATTTCGTTAAATAATCTCCTAGACATTATTTGTGAAGTGATTTCACAAATGTCATCTCCACAATTATTTTCACCAAAAAAAATGTGACATGACATACTAGAATTGATGAGATGGCTTATGGTTAAATGTGGCATGACATACTACATTTAATGTTAATTTCATTTTTTGATAATTTTAATAATATATTAATAACTTATAAATCATCATTAAAATAAATCCATTCAAATATGTCATTAAATAATATGATAATAGAAATATGAAATATTTTAAGAATTTGAAATATTATTTAAGTATATTTTTATAATCATACAATTTTTATTATTGAAAAGATTTTTATATGTTATACAATCTTTAAAAAAAAAAAATTTTTTAATCGTACTATCATTTATTTCTTTTTGATATCTATAAATTTTTGAAATTCTGTTTAGTTTTATATTTAGATAATTATAAAAAAATTATATCAATTTTATTTTATTTTATACAAGTTAATTTAATATATCTTAACGAAAATAAATAAATAAAAATCTTTTATGATTTTAAATATAACTTAAATTTAATTTTAAGTAAATTTAATTATTTATTTTATCTTAACTTTATGTTTAACTAAATTAGTACTTATATTAAAATATTGGTTAAAAATAATAAAATTTAAAACATTAAACTTTTTTATTTTTTAATATAATTTAAATTTAAAATTTTATTGTTACACATGGTGCCGGAAAACACCTAGTATAAAATTAAACAAAAAGGAGAGATGATACAAATTTTTTTATCAAATCTTTATTATTCATAATCATTAATTGTCATAAATATGTTAATTATATTAGGTAATTCCGTAGTTTTTATTTTAAAAAGAATGAAAAATATTTTTGTGTACACAACTAATCGTCCTTATGGATGCAGATCTCCCCTTTTTTTTTACATAGTCTATACGAGTCTGTGTTTTGCTGACAAAAAAAAAACTAATCAATTTGAAAGTTAGTTTAATAAAAAAGTATAATATATGTTTAGATGGACCAACCTATTATCTAAGAATTTTAAGAATTATTCTAGTGATATAATACTTATCAGTTACTCCCTCCGTTTCATATTCTAAGTAGTTTTAGAAAAAAAATTTGTTTCAAAATGTAAATAGTTTTATATTTTTAGGTAACTTTTACATTTATTGAATATAGTGTGACCAATCAAATTAAATAGACTTATTTTTGATTGGTTAAGTTATATCTAACCTATTTATTATACGATACTTTTAAAAACATAATAATTTTTTTAATTTTGTGCTTTTAGCCAAAACTAGTTACATTATAAAACAGATGAAGTAATATATAAGGGATCGACCACATGTATTGGAATCCCAAATTTTCTGGTATAAAACATTAATGAACATTTAATTTAAGTTACAAAAAAAACATTTAATTGGACTTCCTAATTTCAAAAACAGTTTTGGGAAGATAAATTTCTTTTGTATCGCTATCAAAAAAGTTTCCCTTGTACTAGTATTTATCAACCTATAAGGAGAGGAGACGAAGCAATCTGTATCCTCTTGTCTTCAGCATTTGACGCCTTTAAAAGCCATGGCTGAAGATGATTTCATCTAAACCAAGTGGTCTTGGCCTGGTGGTAAAGGGCTCACAGCTGTGAGTACCGCCCTGGGTTCGATTCCCCTTGGCCACCCGGGGCGCCTTAAATGGTAAGAAAACGCGGATCCTGCGGATCTCATAGTGATTAGTCATTAGGTCTAGAAAGCCTTTGGGATCACACTACGGTTATAAAAAAAAAAAAGAAGATGATTTCATCTTTTGCGTCTCTTTGGGGTAAATACTTTGTCATTTTGACCGTTCTACTCTTTTAATTCCTTAACACTGTATAATTTGTCAAAAATGGTTACTGGTAGGGAAAGAAAACTTTTATCAATTTATCATGCGAAATATTAGTGTTTTGTTTGATTGTCCTAGTGACAGATTTGAGTGTTTAGGAGTCATCATCAAGAACAATGGGGAATGAAACTGATAAGAAGTTCACTTGGGTTATTAAGAATTTCTCCTCTTGGCGATCCAAGTGTGTTCGGTCTCGTACATTCGTGGTCGGTCGATGCAAATGGCAAGAACAAGAACTTGTCTGCATGTGATACAATCGTGTTCCGTAGCTGCAAATGACACAACTTTTGCATGGTACTTGTGTTGGGTCCCTCCTAGATGGAGAGAACCAAGTGGGCATGAGACAATTGATAAGGCAGTGGGTTGATGATAATGTGTTGCATCATATTGAGACTGAGACGGATGCTCGTTCTTTGTGGAAGAAGCTGGAGCAGTTATATGCTAGGAAGACCGGAAACAACAAGATGTACATGATCAAGAAGTTGATTGAGCTGAGGTATCAGGAGGGGACTCCGATGACAGATCACTTGAATGCGTTTCAGGGATTGCTCAACAAGTTGTCTGATATGGGCATCAAGTTTGATGATGAGATTCACGGTCTGTGGCTTCTCGGTACTTTACCGGACTCTTGGGAGGTTTTTAGGATGTCTCTTTGTAACTCTGCGTCAGAAGGTGTTATTTCGATGGATTCAGTGAAGAACAGTGTTCTTAATGAGGAAACAAGAAGGCAGTCGAATGCTAGCAGTTCGCGTTCAGATGTTTTTGTCACTGAGTCAAGGGGGAGAAGTACAAGTAGAAATCCCAAGAGAGACAAGAACAGGAGCAGGAGCAAGTCTAATAGATTTGCTAATATGGAGTGCTACTTCTGTCATAAGAAAGGGCACATGAAGAAGGATTGCTGGAAGTTGAAAAACAAACAGCAAGGTAATCAAGAAGAAAAGGTGGATCGGGTGACTCTCACCGAAGATCAGTTTCTCATTCTTCTTGAGAGTGATGCCATTAATGTCGCATGCCAGGACACCAGTTGGGTGATTGACAGTGGAGCTACTACTCATGCTACATCACAGCGGGATTTGTTTTCTACCTATACTACGGGTAATTATGGTTCTGTGAAGATGGGGAATGATGCGATGGCTCAGGTTGCTGGCATTGGTGATGTTTGCTTGGAGACTAGTCTTGGTACTAGGCTGGTGCTTAAGGATGTTAAGCATGTTCCTGATATTAGGATGAATCTGATATCGACGGGAAGACTTGATGATGAGGGCTATTTCAGTTTGCACGGTGGTGGTAAATGGAAGCTCTCTCGCGGTTCTTTGATTGTGGCTCGAGGTGAGAAGTCTTCATCCTTCTATTGGATGCAGGCTAAGGTCTCCAAAGATATTGTTAATGCGGTGGAGAATGATAATCCCATGGAGTTATGGCATAAGAGACTCGGTCACATGAGTGAGAAAGGAATGGTTGTGTTGTCTAAGAATGAGGTGATTCCAGGAATCTACATTTGTCTCGGGAAGAATTCTACATTTCATTCGAAGTCAAAACACATTCAAAGGAGGTATCATTGGATACGTGATGTGCTTGCTTCCAAGGAAGTGGAACTTGAGAAAGTTCATACGGATGATAATGGAGCTGATATGATGACAAAGTCATTACCGAGGGGGAAGCTTGAGGTATGCCGAGAGATAGCCGGAATGACTGTCTCTTCCATCTAGTCGGAGGGGGAGTTTGTTGGGTCCCTCCTAGATGGAGAGAACCAAGTGGGCATGAGACATAATAATAATTCTCATGACCCTTTGCACTGTAGACTCACAATAATAGAGTTGAGAGAGAGAGACAAAAGAGAGAAAGAAGAGAGAAGGAGGAGAAAACTCGTCAGGCTATTTCAAGACTGGTTTTGGAGGATCAAACGGAACTTGATCGGGCTGATATTTTTTGGGAAGCTTCTTCAGTCAGTGGGTTAGAGATTCACCGAAGGGATTTGGATTTCAACGGTTGGATCTTCTGTTGTCTGGGTTTTAGTGAAGCTGGTCGTCACAGTTCTTCAGCGGGACAGTCTTGGGTGTTTGGTAAATCCAACGGTGAGATCTTCTCTTCTTGAGCTGAAAGTTGGCAGAGGTATTGTCGACTTGTTTATCTTGGATTTGTACGGTTGGATTAGTTTCTGGAAGCCGGAATCTTTGTGAGCTGAGGTCGTTTGGTTGCTGCCGGTTTTGAAGCTTTGTGTTGCTCTCTTGTTGTTGTTGTTTGTGTTGGAGATAGCTATTTGTAGCTAGACTCTCTGTTCTGTTCAGGCTGTTGAACAGGGAGGACGTGGTTGTACTCATACCATTTATATAGTGGATTTTTGAGTGGACTACGGTCCCGTGGTTTTTCCTTCTCACATCGAGGAGGTTTTCCACGTAAAAATTGTGTGTCTCATTTAGTTATCGCAACTTTGATATCTTGCCATCGTCGAAGTATTTTCCTCACAGGTTCGCACAAGGTCAG
>NC_027750.1:60765436-60800375 GCF_000695525.1 Brassica oleracea var. oleracea
TTTTTGAGTGGACTACGGTCCCGTGGTTTTTCCTTCTCACATCGAGGAGGTTTTCCACGTAAAAATTGTGTGTCTCATTTAGTTATCGCAACTTTGATATCTTGCCATCGTCGAAGTATTTTCCTCACAGGTTCGCACAAGGTCAGGGGAACACGACCATTAGTATTTCCGCTGCGCCGTGTGACTTTCCCCAACAACTTGCTCGCAGGAGTCTTGGCGCCTTTCCGAGAGGAGTTGACAACGCTAGTTGTTTTTTATCTCTGTATTTGGTTGTTCCTAATCCTGAATCTTTGCCTTCTGGATGGAGATGACACGCTAAATTCTCCTTTACTGTTTTAAATCAAATTCCTGGAGAAGTCTCTCAATTGCGAGGTGATATATGTGTTTCTATCTATCTATGCCTTATTTGAGAATGTAAATGATGATGATATCCAATCTGTTTTGTGAATTTTCAGAAATTCAATACTGGTTTGATCAGAAGGACAGCATGCAGGGTTTTCAGTCGATGATTCGTCTTTCCGACCTTAATGCCAGAGATAGCGGGTTTCTTGTGAATGGTGAACTCAAGATTGTTGCAGAGGTTGATGTTCTTGAAGTTGTAGGTGAACTAGATGTACCAGTGGTAGCTACAGACGTCGTCGATATCAATGGGTTTCAAGTCCTTGCTTCACAAGTAAAGAAAAACACAAGAATAAAACAAGGCCTTAGTGTCTCTCACTTGAGTTTTACTCAATGTTTTTCTTTTTTTGCAGGTAGAATCTGTGAACATTTTGTTTGAAAAGTATCCAAACATTGCATCAAATGTCCGTGTAAAGAATTCACATCTGAGAACAACATACTTGAATATCTTACTAAGCTTGACTGAGATTCTATCCAAGTCTCCTGAGGAAATCTCCAACAGTGATATGGTTGAAGCTTATTCTGCACTGAGTTTTGTGATAAATGCAGGGTTTAAGTTGGATTGGTTGGAGAAGGCACTGAAAGAAGCTTGTGAGATTCGGATTAAAGAAATTGAGGAAAAATTGAGTGTCTTGACTGAAAAACGAGCAGACATGGATGCTCTGCTGAACAGCCTAAAATGATGTTTAGAGTTTAAAACCTATTTGGTGTTCTGCTCTGTTTGTTTTCTGTTTCCGTTTTCTAAAATTCAATGTTCTTGAACTAGGGGGTGATGAAGAGACTTGTGTTGTTATCAATGTGCTAAATGTTTCTTTCTATTAACTTTTGTTTCTTGACAATGGGAAATCAGGAATGCCAGTGTGTTTAGTATTAAAATAGACATTGTGGTTTAGGATTTGCATACATGCTAAAGGCCGTATTTTTGGGTTTAATATGTTAGATTATGTTCTTTGCTAAGTTGATGAGGGAATTAACTTTAGCAATTCGCTCACAGTAGTGAAAATTTAAGGTTAATGACTTAATGCAGCAGATTTGTAGCTTAATGCGTTTGATTTTTGACCCGCTCACTCCGTACGTGGGCGCAACAGAAGTGAATAGGCCCATAACCCACATGTCCCAGGAACAAAACCATTATGCTCCTCAGCCATACATGTTTCCTAAATAACAGCCTTCCCTACCATCCCATCTAGTATACCATATGAAGATTTTAGATGGAGGCTGTTGTTCAGGAGGCCGAAGAACAGAAACTCTTCAAAACTGCTCAGCCTAGGTCAAGAAAAATATTTCAGAATCACCTAAGAGGCTATGGGATCAGTCAGGTGTCCAGTGCTAAGTTGTAGACAGCTCGGAACGTTACAGTTACTTTCTTAAAATGAGTCAGAACATATGACACCAAATCCTATATTAAGTATAAGAACTTTCTGACTTTCGACTTTCAAGTTCCAACTTAATAGTGTTAGTTATACAAGTCTTACGTTCGGTTTAAGTTCAATAGATTAGATTTAGATTAGATTCGGTCTAGAATGGTTAAGCTTATAATTGTATTGAACCGGCCTCTCTCTCTTATGTTAGGAAACACGTGTGCGGTTTGTGCACGTGTGACGGTTAACTAACTTGATTCGTATAAGAGTAGGTTAGCTGAGGATAAGTGTTGATCACTTGAGATGATTAGGTTGTTAGATCAGTGATCAAGAGAATCAACGAGAGAGAGAGAGAGAGCAAGGTGAACAAATTGTAAAGACGGTGGCTCGAGCTGTGAGTTCATTCGTTGAAGGCTAGTCAGTTGCTGGTTCAATCCCATCTCCGATGAAGTATAGCGGCCACTCCTAGTTAACGGAGTGGTGCGGTGAACACCGGGTCAACATCTCGCGTGTGCTCCTTTCTTCTGTTGATTCAAGAAGACTAGAAGAAGAAGATCGCAAGTCAAGGTTGCGTTGAAGATAGGACGATCTTCACAAATTGGTATCAGAGTAAGGTTAGTGTTCGATTTTGATTTCTCGATCGGAGTTCCAGATCTACGACAAGATGGAGAGTACAATGGCGACGCACAAGATGGAATTGAGTGACTATGTTCGACGGCACGAGTGACTTCGGGATCTGGAAGAAACAGATGCTTGCGAATCTAAGCGTCCAAGGATTGAAAGACGTTTTGTCACTTCAATCACAAGCTTTAGTGATGACAAAGACGGACGATGAAGACGAGGACTCCAGAAGAAGAGAGATCTTGAAGAAGTTGCAAGATCCGAAAGAGATGAGAAGGCGATGAACATAATCTGCATGAGCTTAGGAGATCATGTTCTGAGGAAGCTAGACAAATGCAATTCTGCATCAGAAGCTTGGGAGTTACTCGACAAGTTATACATGAAGAAGACTCTGCCGAATCGAGTTCATGCTCAGCTCAAGGTTTACTCCTTTCGTATGCAAGATACAAGAACGATTGATCAGAATGTCGATGATTTCCTCAAGCTCATAACAGACCTGAACAATCTCAACATAGAGATACCCGAGGAGGTCCAAGCTATACTGCTGCTTAATGCTTTGCCTAGTAGATATGATTCCCTGAAGGAGACTCTAAAGTATAGTAGAGAAGCAATCAGAGTAGATGAGATTGCCAGTGCAACGAGGTCTAAAGAAATGGAGTATAAGGACTCACCTTCTACCAAGTCAAATGGTGAAGAAAACTTTGTCAGGGGAAGGTCAGAGAGCAGGAGCAGAAATAACTTTGGAGGCAAGAACAAGTTCAGGGCTCGTTCAAAGAGCAAGGAAGGCAAACGCCTATGTTGGATCTGCGAGAAAGAGGGCCACTTCAAGACACAGTGTCACAAGTGGCTAGAAAGAAACAAAGAACAGAAGTATGGTCAAGACAAAGGTGAAGCTTCTCTAGCCAGGGATGATGCAAAAGATTTTGTTGGACTACTAGTAGCTGAAGCAAATGCAGTGAAGGCAGATCATGATGAGTGGGTACTCTACACTGGGTGTTCGTTTCATATGACTCCCAGAAGAGATGTCTTTGTTGATTTTTAAGAGACATCACAAGGAAAAGTAAGGATGTCAAACAACTCAGTGGCTCAGGTTAAAGGTGTGGGATCAGTTCGGTTTCAGAATGATGATGGTACTACGTTTCTTCTATCCGAGGTCAGGTTCATGCCAGACATTGCAAGAAAGTTGATCTCGATGGGAACACTTGAAGAGAAGGGTTGCGAGTTTAAAGCAGTGAATGGTGTTCTCAAAGTCATCAAAGGATGCACAGTGGTAATGAAGGGAGTTAGAAGACAGTCCCTGTATATTCTTCAAGCCAAATCTCAGTCTCTGTCCTCATACACAGGAGAAACCAGCTCTGCTACAACAACAGAGAATGTGGGCGATGTCACACAGTTGTGGCATAGCAGGCTTTGTCATTTAGGTCGCAGAGGAATGGATGTCTTATACAAAAAGGGAGTTTTTGGGAGCAGCAAGATTGAAGATTTGAAGTTCTGTGAAGCATGTGTTATTGGCAAAACACATAGGGTGAGTTTTAGTCAAGCGAAGCATGTTTCCAAAGATAAGCTCGACTATATTCACTCAGACCTTTGGGGATCGCCAAATGTCCCTCACAGTCTCAGTAGAAATCAGTACTTCATATCGTTTACAGACGATTATACGAGGAAAGTGTGGTTATACTTCTTGAAATTCAAGGATGAGGCATTTCAGAATTTTGTGGTATGGAAGACCATGGTCGAGACGCGAAGTGAGAGGAAGGTTAAAAGGTTGAGGACAGACAATGGGTTGGAGTTTTGCAACAACCAGTTTGATGGATTCTGCAAAGAGCATGGAATTGTTAGACACATAACGTGCACGTACACGCCACAACAAAACGGAATAGCTGAAAGGTTAAACATGATTATCATGAATAAGGTTCGTAGTATGCTAAGTGAGAGCGGGCTGGAGCTGAAGTTTTGGGCAGAGGCAGCAGAAGTGCAGTTTACTTGATCAACAGATCACCGTCCTCAGCGCTGGAGTTCAAAATACCTGAAGAGTTGTGGATAACACATGAAGTAGATTTAAGCAATCTAAGAAGATTTGGATGTTTGGCGTATGTACATTCTTCAGAAGGGAAACTTTTTCCACGAGCTAAAAAATGTGTGTTCACAGGTTATCCAGAAGGTGTGAAGGGTTATAAAGTATGGCTTCTAGAAGAGAAGAAGGTTGTGATCAGTAGGAATGTTGTCTTTAGAGAAGAGCGAGTTTATAAAGACTTCAAGAATGAAGAAAATAGCGAAAATGAGCTGAGCACTGAGTCTATTGTTATTGATTTAAAGTTGCTAGATTCTGAGAGCAAGGATCAAGAAGCTAAAATGAAAGAGACAATAATTCAAGGAGGAGTTTCTCCAACTATGGAAGCGGGAGAGGAGGAGAAACAAGATTTGGAGGAGTATCAGTTGGCCAGAGATAGGGTCAGAAGGACAACTAGACAACCTCCAAGACTTTCAGATTACGAGTGTGATATTATTGATGGAGAGGATCAGTTTGCGGGTCTGGTCTGTCTCATGTTTGAGGATACTCTGACAGAAACAAGCTCTGACCATGAGGCAATGGCAGATCCTGACAGTGACAAATGGACTAAAGCAGCTCAAGATGAAATGACTTCACTGGAGGTAAATGAGACATGGGATCTCATTGAGAGGCCAAAGGGCCAGAAGGCAATAGGGTGCAGATGGATATTCAAGAGAAAGGCAGGCATTGCTGGAGTAGAACCACCGAGGCATAAGGCAAGGTTGGTGGCCAAGAGATACTCTCAAACATAGGGGATTGACTATCAGGAAATCTTGCTCCTGTAGTTAAACATGTTTCTATAAGATTCATTCTCTCGGCGGTTACACATTTTAACATGGAGCTACAACAGATGGACGTGAAGACTGCATTTTTGCATGGGAACCTCGATGAATTAATTGTGATGGAGCAGCCTGAGGGTTTTGTAGATAAAAGGTATCCAGACAGAGTATGCAAACTCAAGAGGTTGTTGTATGGGTTGAAGCAGAGTCCGAGGCAGTGGAATAAACGGTTTGATGATTTTGTGAGATCAAAGGGTTATACAAGGAGTGAGTATGATCTGTGTCTACTTTAAGAAGAATGATAAGGAAGTGTATGTCTACATGTTACTCTATGTAGATGACATTCTTATTGCATCAACGGACAAAGCTGAAGTTCAGAAGCTCAAAGCTGTATTGGGAAAGGAGTTTGATATGAAGGACTTAGGAGATGCTAAGAAGATTTTGGGAACGGAGATAACACGAGATCGAGTTAAAGGAGAGCTGTCTGTATCACTAGAAGAGTATTTATGGAAAGTTTTAGGTAAATTCGAGATGGATCAGTGTAAATCAGTTGCTACTCCTCTCGGTGCTCACTTCTCACTCAAGGCAGCAACAAATAAGGAGCTTCAGGATCAGGAGGAGTACATGAAGAAGGTTCCCTATCAGAATGCAGTAGGGAGTGTGATGTATTCAATGGTTGGGACTCGACCTGATCTAGGATATGCAGTTGGTGTGATCAGTCGATTTATGTCGCGACCAGTTAAAGAACATTGGCAAGCTGTAAAGTGGGTTCTTAGATACATAAAGGGATCAGTTGACATTAAGCTAAGCTTTAAAAGGAAGGGTAATTTTGTAGTCAGAGGCTACTGTGACTCAGATTATGGTGGTGATTTGGATCATGCTAAGTCAACAATTGGGATGGTTTTTACAGCAGGTGGTAGCCCTGTTAGCTGGAGGTCTTCTTTGCAGAAGGTTATAGTTTTATCTACAACTGAGGCGGAGTATATTGCATTATCTGAGGCAGTGAAAGAAGACGTCTGGCTGAAGAGATTTGCAGAGGAGTTGGGGTTTCCACAAGACACAGTTGAGATATTCTGTGGTAGTCAAAGTGCTATTGCATTGTCAAAGAATGCGGTGTTCCATGAGCGAACTAAACACATGGCTACTAAGTACCATTTTATCAGAGACTTGATCAAAGTGGGGGAGGTTCAAGTGTTGAAGATAGCTACAACTAATAACCCGTCGGATATTTTCACTAAGGTCTTGCAAGTATTCAAGATGAGAGAAGCATTGAAGATGCTTCGAGTTACCAAAGACTGAAGTCTAAGGAGAAGTTTTGAAGTCCGGTCAAGGACTCAAGGAGGAGCTCGGTGAAGAGTTTCAAGTAGATGCTTCGTGAAGTATCAAGTACGTAATATGTGAAAGTGTTTTGTTCTGGATTAGAGAATGAGGTTATCATCCAAGCTTGTGATGAGTGAAGACTTGCCTAAGGAGGAGATTTGTTGGTTATAGACAAGTCTTACGTTCGGTTTAGGTTCAATAGATTAGGTTTAGATTAGATTCGGTCTAGAATGGTTAAGCTTGTAATTGTGTTGAACCGGCCTCTCTCTCTTATGTTAGGAAACACGCGTGCGGTTTGTGCACGTGTGACGGTTAGCTAACTTGATTCGTACAAGAGTTGGTAAGCTGAGGATAAGTGTTGATCACTTGAGCTGATTAGGTTGTTAGATCAGTCATCAAGAGAATCAATGAGAGAGAGAGCAAGGTGAACGAATTGTAAAGACGGTGGCTCGAGCCGTGAGTTCATTCGTTGAAGGCTAGTCAGTTGCTGGTTTAATCCCAGCTCCGGTGAAGTATAGCGGTCACTCCTAGTTAACGGAGTGGTGCGGTGAACACCAGGTCAACATCTCGCGTGTGCTCCTTTGTTCAGTTGATTCAAGAAGACTAGAAGAAGAAGATCACAAGTCAAGGTTGTGTTGAAGATAGGACGATCTTCACAAATAGCTATGAAAAATAATGCAGATTATTTCTTATTGTTAAAGCATAACTGAGGAAAAAAACTAGAGCATGAAATGACGAAAAACAACACTTCAATCAACATTTAAACATTCCACTGATGTCAAACCAAATTCGAAAAACGAAGAACGTGAAATAATTTCAGCTAAAATCCCCTCGTATTCCGAAGATTTCATCCTTACTTTGAAGAAACCAAACGGGGCAACCAGATCATTGCATATAAAAAACAGATAAAATAATTGATGAATCCCTCAGAATTTGATTATTCGTCAGTATATAATCAGTCACTACTTTTAACATTTTTTTAATTTCATCATCATTGGGATTCAACCAAAAGCCACACAAATGAAAATTCTATACTTAGATCAAACACACAAAAACTCACTGAATTAATATGGATAAGAACAGATTAACAAGTAATACAAGATCAAAACAGAGAAGCAGTTAAAAGTCCCTCAGAGTCAGAGTTGAAATATCGCCAAAAAGATCAGAGTCAGAGTTGAAATATCGCCAAAAAGATATCAGTCGCTACTTTTAACATTTTTAATCATAATTAGTTATCATAAGCGTTTCGTTAACGCTTTAAATCGAAAAAGCTAAGGAATAATAAGGATTTAAAAGACTTGGTTTCAATTTGATGATGAACAAATCCGATTTATGAGATGGCTTGGAAAACAATGGTTTTGATATTGATTTGATACCATCAATTAGAATAACAGAACGAGAATTAAAAAATATGAATAATTTCAGCTTCTTTGATTTTAAAGAGAAAGACACTACAAACAAAGTGATGAGCTGCGCTTAAGATAAGAAACTAGGAACTAGGGTTTTAAGGATTCTGTCATAGTTGCTCTAGAAGTGTACTTTGTTATGTATTTATAGGGGTCATGTGATTTTGAAACATTGAAGCCTAGGGTTAAGGCCCATTAAAGACATTGAGTATGAGTTAAACTTCCCATCTCGTGGTTTAAAGTGATTTACTGTTGGCTGATTATTTGTTTATGAATTATGCATTAAAATATTCTAGTAAGATATCATTCCTACCAAACCAAGGGACCGTGACTGGGGAATTAAACAGAGAGTATTGTAAGGGCATCATTATGGGAGGGATTTGATTAAGGGCCCTTAGCATTTTTTATTATTATTTTTGTGTTTAGGAACTAAGCTAAGGGCTTTTGTATAAGTAGTTGATTATTGGTGGGACTATCCTTGTTCCTTACTTAATTAAATTTATTATTTTCATTAATAAGTAATAACATATATAAAAGCATAGTTTTTAATAAAACATATAAAAGAAAAGTTTAAAATTAAAATTGAAAACATGAGGAAATTACAAAAAAAAAATTACAAACATCGTAATATATAAAAGCAAACAAACATTTTATTCGAGTAGTAAAAACTTATAAATCAGAAGTTATTTGGAAGATGTCCAAATTTAGCCCATATATTATCGATCAAATCATTTTTTAAATTGTGATGGGCTTGTGTATTCCGAACGCTCGTTCGACGATCAATTATATTACCGAGATTTGAAGGCATATTGACGGAAAATGTATCCACCTCTTCTCTTTCTTGAAATTCATCAACGTCATACTGAGTCACTACAAGAAAAATGAGTTTTATTAGCGGATGAAAAACGCTATATAACGATACGATAGTGATTTTTGAAGCGCTGTATCATCGCCTGTGATAGTAGGTAAAGGACATTACATAGCGGTTTTTAACACTGCTATCTTTTCTTCCGCTACGATAGCGCTTTTCTATATGCAATTAAATATTCTTTAATAGCGTATAATTTTTGTTATTATTACATTATTAAAAAAAATAAGAAAAAATAATTTTAAAAATTTTATATATCAATTTTTTTATACCGATACATGAAAGTAAACCAAACTAAACCAATTTTTTAAAGAAAAATTGAAAAGCTAAACCTAAAACTAAAACCTAGTCTACGTTCCTTCTCCACCTCTCTTCTTCTTCTTCTTCTCTTCCCCGCCTCTCTTCTCTTCTTGCTTGAATCTACCTCCATCACTACAGCTAGCTTACCCTTTCTCTTCCATTATGACTTCGTAGGCCTCTTTTTGTGCATCGCCCGTCGTCTTCGTAACTCCCAGCCGTCTTCAACCTCTTTGTGCGTCGGCCGCCGCCTCTGTCTCTGGATCATCATTACCTCCTCTACGTCATCATTATTCAAGATCTGTAAACAAAAGCAATAGATTTTATTTTAAAAAGATGAAAAGAAGATGAACGCTTAAGTAGAGATAGACCAAGGGGAGGAGGCGAGGGGTCATGGTTTCCAGACTTGAGCAGAGGTGGTGAGCTTAAAGCCGTGACGACAGACAGCAAGTTTGAGAGATCGTGAGATGAGGATTGCAGAGATGGTGAGAGAGGAGGAGACAAGAGATTGCTAGAGAAGAGGAGACGAGAAATGCAAAAAAAAAATATTAAAGTGAATCACTTATGCCCCTTAGATCGAGTTAAATCTACGGTGGAGATCAAATATAGAAGATATCCTCACCCTCCTGTTTTCACCAATGAAAATTTTTTCTCTTTGTTTTACTAACTGACCAATTAGAAAAAAAAGAAAAAAGATTAACAAAATAATGAGTTATAACGATTGGATTAAAACCAATCAAAAACTGTTTTATTGTGTAACTAATTTTATTAATACAGATTTTTGATAAAAAAAGGTTAAGGTTTTGTGTTGAAATTCTGTGAGTATAGATATAATAAATTTATTTTAGTCTTAACGTGTATGTTTTAGTATTGAAATTTTAGAACTATCAAATACGAAGTTTATGATTTTAGATTTAGAGATTATGTATGATATAGGGTTTGGATTTAATGTATATAGGTTTGGTGTTTAATCTTAAAATATTTAAGTTTATAGTTCTATATTTAAGATTTGGAGTTTAATTTCTAAAATATTATAAAGATTATAACTATATTAGTTAAATTTAGCTTTTTAGAGTATATGGTTCAGAAGTTTGTTTAGGGTTTAGGGATTCAAAAAGTATACTATTATAACGTTTATTATTTTATGTGCTATTAAATGAATACTATCAGAGCGTTTCCAATTATGCCGCTCTATTATAGCGTTTCCAAAAATACAAACGCTATCTAAAACCACCGGATATGTCAACCATAGCAGAAAGCGAAAAAACGCTATCCTGGTCTGCTATTAAAACACATTTTTCTTGTAGTGAGTGGATGATGATCGTTCATCTTCGACAATCATATTATGGAGTATGATACATGCTCTCATAATATTTGCAATCTTGTCTTTATACCATAAATGAGATGGGACTACGGCAAATCTAGCTTGCAGGACTCCAAAGACATGTTCGACATCTTTTCTCACAGCTTCTTGGGTTTGAGCAAATAATGAATTCTTCTGACCTTGTTGACTGTAAAGCAGTCCTACGTAGCTAGAAGACTGCGTATAATTATTTCTTGAATCCATACCACTAAAAAGAGAGAAGAGATTAAGAGGAGATGGTAGAAGAGATAAACTAGCTACGTATATTAAGGGGGGCATGAGAAGAGGTTTGATAGGAGGAAGTCAAGAGTAAGTTAGCAATAACTTACCCACTCAATGACTAACTGGTAACAAGATATGTCTTATCTAAAGTTATTACACAAACAAAAAGCTATCAACTATCCTAACAAGATCATTAATATATTGCTGGATTTCGTTTCAAACAAACTACCCTTTATAGCCTAACCTATCTAATCAATACGAAGTAACCACGACAATGGCTTTAATACACAGCGAAACATTTAGAAAACAAGTGTACTTTCACTGGAAATGGTTGGTGTGGTTCATTAAAAATACACAGATTTCAAACTAAAATACACATTCAAATATTTCAAACTCAAATCATCTATACGAATCCCTTATCAAATCCCTTACACAGATTTCAAACTCAATCCATCTATACGAATCATTTATCAAATCATCTATACGAATATCAAATCATCTCTACGAAACCCTTATCAAATCCCTTACACAGATTTCAAACTCAATCCATCTATACGAATCATTTATCAAATCATCTATACGAATATCAAATCATCTATACGAATCCCTTATCAAATCCCTTACACAGATTTCAAACTCAATCCATCTATACGAATCATTTATCAAATCATCTATACGAATATCAAATCATCTATACGAATCCCTTATCAAATCCCTTACACAGATTTCAAACTCAATCCATCTATACGAATCATTTATCAAATCATCTATACGAATATCAAATCATCTCTACGAAACCCTAATCAAATATTCAATCAAATAATCAATACAATTTTTTCAATATACATCTATACGAAACCCTAATCAAATATTCAATCAAATAATCAATACAATTTTTTCAATATACATCTATACGAAACCCTAATCAAATATTCAATCAAATAATCAATACAATTTTTTCAATATACATCTATACGAAACCCTAATCAAATATTCAATCAAATAATAATCTCGATCTCAGAAAGGAGGTGAAGGACATACCTTGGTACGATTAGGTCGATTCTCAGACGATTGGGGATGCTTGGGAAACGAAGCGAACCGACGATTTAGGTCTTTGTCATCGGATATTTCAGAGTCGATTTCGGAGTCGGATGTGGATTGCGCTTTCGGTTTCGGAAACAAGTCTTCGCCACCAGAGATCGATTAAGAGATCACGTAGAAAGCTTCCTCCTCTGCTAAATCGCCTTCGCCGTCGCCTTTTGGAGTCGGATAGAAAAGAGGCACGAAGAAAGAAAATGAAAAAGACGATCCATCTTCGAAATCATCTCCCACTCCGGTGCTGCCACGTACCCACGAGGGACGACACCGAGAAGCCCTTAATCAAGGCCCGTTCGTCTCGTCCTTTGCCATTTTTAATTTTTTTTAAACCCAAAATGGGTTAAGGGTCGGGCCCAAGGGCCGACGATAACGATGTCCTAAGAGTATGATTAACCCACAACCCCACTTAGAGTCTTTTAATGATAATTTTATTAATTAAATGTAATTAAGAACCCTAGTTAAGAAACACCTTAATTTTGTGCTCCAATGGGAGGTTTTTATTTAGGGGTTCTTAAAAAAAATTTTTTTACCATTGTTTAGTTAAAGAGTAACCACTCAAATCATCCAAAACAAAGATCAACATACAAAAGTATAAGCTTGGGGTATGGACTTATTACTCTTTTTCAATCCGGCAGGCTTTGCTAGCAATAGGGCGTTCATAAATGCACCAATGGTCTCCCTCAAAGCATCCTCAGGAAAGCTCATCTAATTAGAAAAATGTTTTTCTCATGAATATATGATGAGTCCAGATCGTCCTCTCCTCACTCACTCTACTTATAAGTCAAACACAACAACACCAATTACAAATTCATACCACAACTCTCACAATACTACCATGAAACAAAACTTTCATGATCTATTACTCGTAGCAACTTCTAAACACAACCACATCGTCTGACACAGCTACCTAAGAAGCTACTGCTATGTTGACATTACATTAACAAGTAAAAGTTTAAGCCTTTGGTATCATACACACACAAAACAAATCATATGGATCAAAAGTTCTTTGTCCAAAAAAAAAAAAAAAGGACCAAAAGTTCTTACCTTTATCTCTCTAATAGCCTCCATGAGATCGAAAAGAGGTTTCTTTCCATGCTTGAGCTCTGGTTTAAGCAGCGTCGGTAGAGGAAGCGAAGAAGTATCCTCTTCCACAGCAGTAGCTCTCAAGAACCTTCTCTTAGCTCGCCTTTACTTCTAGCCATGTCACCACTTCCTGACCAGTCCAACGTGGTATATAAAAAAAGAACCCATCAATGATCACCAATCTAGCTATTGTTCAATTTCACAACACATATCAAGAGATTATGTTTCTTTGAATAGTCTTTCATTCTTTATGATTAAGACCCAAAAATAGAGTGAAGACAATATCTAACCAATGAGAATTGTTGTTCCTGTTGTTTCTATTATCTTCTTCATTCATCGCACTACTCCAATCAAAGTGCAGTCAAATAGCTAATGACACAGGACGTAAGTAACGGTGGAGCCAGCGAGCAAACCCATTCCCACAGAGACTTGGGCTGGTGCAGTTGCCGCATCTCCAGAAAGTTCAGACACTGAACACAAAACACCAACACATACATAAGTTTCAAGACCCATCAACACAAAAACAATAAAATCAACATTTTACATCAAAGGAGATATGAGCAGATCCACGAGGCAAGAAAACAGAGACCAAAGTAATGAACTTTATGGAAATTTGATTGAGCATGTTCTCAGATTACACAAATTCATCAAAAAAAAAATCAAAACTTGCAATTGAGTAATCTCATATATGAGCATCAAAGCAGCAACAAAGTCTTCACCTTTAAAGCAATTGCAAAGTTTCTCTCTTTAGTTATTCTACCTGAAGGGGACGATGACCAAAGTTGTGCTGATAAACATCATTGACAATCAGGTTCAGCATCAAAGCAGCAACAAAGTCTCCACCTTTAAAGCAACTCATGGTCATTGTTATCGGTACGATAAGTCTGACGGTCGATCTTAACGGCACCGGATCGTAAAGCTCGGCCCATGGACCATCGATTCAGTTTGGAGCTAACCTTCTTCTTCGATGTCCGAGGATTCGAAGGTATCGTCGGAGGAGGTTCGAAATCAGGTTCGGGATGGCCTTGTGGATTCCTCATCGGGAGAGAGACAGAGAAGTGGGGATGATAGAGAGAAAGAAGCTGAAGCAGCCATGGAAACGAGGTGAGAAAGGTTCTATCAAGGCTACGCGTGTAGCACAAGAGCCGTGTCTTATGTCGCTTAATGGCGTTGCTTAAGTTAATTGGTATTTTTCTTTTTTTTTTAAATTTCTTATATATCTAAAAACCCCACCTAAGAAACCCGGTTAATTATGGCCTAACGTTAAGAGCACCCTCAATCCAAATACCCAACTTGGGTTTCTTATTTTAATTTTTTTTTTTTTTTTTAAAAAAAAAAAAAAAAATGAATCAATCGCGGGCCGCCACGTGTCAGTGGGGCCCGCGAAACAGTACAAAAAACGTCCATTATTTTGGGACAGAATACACGGTCTCAACACTTTTGGTGGGACCCACACCACCTTTTCCCCTTAAAAACCCACCTTGCATACCCCTTTAATCCTGCTCTAACGTACGTATGTCTATCCAAAAAGAAATACATTTATTTTTAATGAAACGAACAAAGGGTAACTTATACATAACGTAGGCTTTTATTAAAACGGAAACATCAAAAACACCTTCACACACACACACACACATATATACATATATTTATATCACGCAAAAAGATGTTTCTCGAGACGTGGACTGATCATAACCTCAAGAGGCGTTGCTTTAGGAATGGTCAAGCCAGGGCTCTCACTCATATCAACAGCCACATCCAAATCAGTTTTCACGTCAAACGAATGAAGAAAACGAGCAAGACCTAGATGAAGCACTTGCATAGCCAATGAAGACCCTGGGCATGATCTTCTTCCCGAACCAAACGGGATCAGCTCAAAGTTCTGTCCTCTAACATCAAACTCTTTTGCTTCTCCTGTAAGAAACCTCTCTGGTCTGAACTCGTTTGGTTCTACCCAAACTTTCGGATCTCTTTGGATTTTCCATACGTTCACTATCAGTCTTGTGCCACAAGAAACGTGGTAACCTGCGATTGTACAATCTTCCATCGCCTCTCGAGGGCCTAAGAGAGGACCAGCTGGATATAGTCTCAATGTTTCTTTGATGATCGCTTGAAGATAAACCAGATTTTCTATGTCTGAATCCTCGACGTTCCTATCTGTGCCAACTTGGAGGTCTATCTCATCTTGCGCTTTCTTTAACATGTCTTTGTTGTTTAGAAGAAGAGCAATGGCCCATGTGAGAGTTGAAGCTGTAGTGTCACTTCCTCCAAGAATCAGTGCCTGGCCATTCAAATTTGTAGCATTATATACATTAGAAGAGATAAAACAATAAATAAATAACGCAAATCTTTTATATATCACAAAAGTATAATAATATAGCACATAAGAGGTCAAATCCACAAAATAATGTTCATTAGAAGATAAAATGACTAAATTTATTCAAATCCCACCCCTTAATTACACACTAAACCGTACACTTATTAGTCACTAAATCATGAACTCAAATATAAAATAAAAAGTTCTTTAACTTTTAATAAATGATATTTTAGAAAAAAGTCTCTTTAATGTTACTTTTGGAACAAGAATATGTTTTATTGTTATCGTATTGTATTTTTACAAAAATTGGGTGGTTAAAGGTATACCAGACACGTAGATTTGATGCTAGTATTTGCATCATATTGCAGATGGGAGAGTTTGCCTTGTTCTGCAAGTGACAACATAACATCAATGAAGTCTGAATCGTTCTCTTTATTTCCTGAAACTTTTCGTTGTTGCCGATGGTTCTCGATCCATCTTTCGAGAATCACATCTAGTTCGCTACCCGTTTTCTTCATCTCCTTCTCATGTCCTTGCAGATCAAACCACCCTAGAGTCGGAAAAGCATCGGACATTGTGAATATACCGATGAGGTGAAAGAACTTTGTGATGGCCTTTTGGCATTGCCTCGCCTCTTCGGTGTCTTCAGGGGTTGTTGAACCACCGCCAAAGTATCGTTTTCCGGCCACCATTCTTACGATCATGTTCAGTGTCATGTCCTCTAACCACCTCTTTAGATCAACCATTACTGGTTCTGAACCACCTTTCGTGACCCACAAGGAATACAAATCTTTCACACCTGCATGCATGTGAGACATCACATAGTATTATAATAACGTAACAGTATTCAACAACTATTGTAATAAATTATATAAGATATGATTGATAACAAAGTTGTATAAATAGACACTAGACCGTAATAATTGTCGCGCAAAATCGATTATGAACATGACCGAATAAAAAACATTAGTCTTGACCCCTAGATTTCAAAGTTATATGTTGCATGACTCCTAAACTGTCGGAAATTTCTTTTGTTAAAATTAACATTAAAAGTTTATTGTCTTCTAAATCTAACATCCGGCCTTCCCAGATATCTTGTTTTTAACTAAATCGATTTTTTTACATGTTTTTTGTATTACCCATTGAGATTTCTGAAACGCGGACGTGCTTGAGCATCTGAAGCCGCCGGTTAGAAAGTAGCTCGATGGTTGCGATCTTACGCATCTCGCGCCAGAAAGAACTGTATGGTGCAAACCCGAAGACAGCATAGTTGTAGCCCATATGCTTTGCGGCGGCAGTCATAGGTCGTGAAGCCAAGGCTTTGTCATTCACAGTGAAACACTCTTTAGCAACCTCAAAACTGCTCACAACAAATGCTTCACTGCTCCCGAGTCGTAACGACATGGCTGGACCGTAACGGTTAGCCATTTCTCCTAAGGTTCGATAGAGAAGTTGTTCCTTGCCACCGAGAAGGTGAAGATGGCCGATGATGGGCCATGCACCGCATGGTTCGGGAGCTTTTACATGTTTTGGCTTCTTTGTTTTCTTGAAAAGAGCAATCAAAACGAAAACGAGGAGTGGAGATAATAAGGAAAATAAGAAAGCATCCATAGCGTTTTGATAGTGAAAAGAGATATGTTTGGTGGGTTCTATGTTTCGAATGATCATCTCTATATATATATATATGAACTGTACAGTGAGATGCAAGTATGAGGCACCGAATGATCCTGCAAGATCCATGCATGAATTTATTTTGTTCTATCAAATATCATATATCTATTGGTTACACGCAAGGAATTTCGAGTGATTACTTATTTAATGCATTATTCTTTGTTTTCCTAGTGAAGTGCATGTGTGGACCTCGTCACCAAAATTAGAAATTTAAAGTTAAGTCAACATTGTGTTTGCACAATATTAGAAGTCAGTCATATTAGTGGGTTGGTAATGATTTTCAACTTGCAAAGTATATAGTTACTGAGAGTTTTACTGCGCCATGAGCAGAAATAGAAATAGTAATCTTTAACATAACATTTTTTATTTCAAAAAAAAATTTTGATTTTTATTTCAACATTATTAATTTATATTTTAACTTCAATAGTTATAAAAAATCATAAACGTATTTTTGTAATCTTATTTTTTGATTTGGTATAATTATTTAAATTTGATTTGATTTAATTTTTAATAAAGATAAAATTAGATTTTATAAAAATAGTTTTAATTATATTATTATGTTTAATGATTATTTATTTTAAATATATATATATATATCTTCCCATCTAATTTTAAATATATACATATATATATATATATATACATATAAATATAAATATAAATTCTAATAAATTTGAGACTTTGTCTGTTTTAGTTAAACTGAAAAACTTTTTTGTTAATTTAAATGATGAAGATGAACGGATAAATTTAAATAATCTCACAATTAATATGATGCCATGTCACTATTTTCTAAAACCATGTCATCTATTTTAAGTGTCATGTCATCTTTTTTTCAGCGAGAATGATTGTAGTGACGACATGTGTATAAATTATTTCGCAAATGAACAATACTTAGGTGCACCCCTGTGGCGAATGGTTAAATTTACCACACTCTTCATAACCAATCAAAGTGTTATGTAAGAATAGTTAAAAAAGGCAATAAAAAAATAGCTGAAA
Source organism: Brassica oleracea var. oleracea (assembly GCF_000695525.1). NCBI lineage: Eukaryota > Viridiplantae > Streptophyta > Magnoliopsida > Brassicales > Brassicaceae > Brassica > Brassica oleracea. The sequence continues at coordinate 60,783,288 of NC_027750.1, forward strand.
AAAACAACACTGACATTAATTAACGCCGCCTAAAAACCTAAACTCTAAAACCATAAATCCTAAATCTGAAACACTAAACCATAAGTCCCAATCCTAAAATCTAAACCCTAAATCTTAAACCTTAAACCCAAACTCTAAATAATAAACCTTAAATCCTAAAATCTAAACCCTAAACCCACAACTCTAAACTATAAACCCTAAAATCTAAACTCTAAATCCTAAATCCTAAACCCTAAACTCAAATCCTAAACTCTAAACTCAAAACTTCAAATCCTAAACCCTAAACTCTAAATCATAAACCCTAAACCCAAACCTTTAAACCGTAAACCCATCTGCTAGTCAATAAGACTAAGGTTTACAGTTTAGAGGTTTAGTGGTTTGGGTTTAGGGTTTGGGTTTAAGATTTAAATTTTTGGGTTTAGGGTTTAGGATTTAGGATTTGGGTTTAAGATTTAAAGTTTTGGGTTTAGGGTTTGGGATTTAGGGTTTAGATTTAAGGATTTAGGGTTTAGAGTTTAGAGTTTTGGGTTTAGGCTTTAGGGTTTAGATTTAAGATTTAGGGTTTATTACGTAGAGTTTGGGTTTAGAGTTTAAGATTTAAGGTTTAGATTTTAGGACTGGGGTTTATGGTTTAGTGTTTTGGATTTAGATTTTATGGATTTAGAGTTTAGGTTTTTAGAATTTAGAATTTTGCAGATGGTGCTAATTAATGTCGGTGTTTTTTTTTCCAGCTATTTATTTTTTTATTTTTATTGTCTTTTTAAACTATTTTTATATGGTATTTTGGTTGAATATAAAGAGTGTGATGAATTTAACTATTCACCATAGGGGTGAACATAAGTATTGTTCTTCGCATATATAGGTTAGGGGATTGAAAAAAATACAAAAAAAAAATTGCAGGATATTTTGAAACATTAATACATAACTAAGACAGGTCGGATTCGATTCGATGCCATGCGTGCTTTGGATAAGAGAATAATATACGCAGTACTAAAAAATTCAAAGAACATTAATTGTATTAGATTCGAGTAGTGAAATGTTTTAATTCTTACTTAAAATGTAGATTCTTTAGATAAGCCGACAACATTTATGGTCTTAAACATCTACGTTTACTTTATTTTTTTACAAACTTTAAAAGACTACACAAACGCAAAATTGGGGTTTAGAATTAGAACCATTATGATCCACCGGACAATCAGTGGCAGTGGCAGGGCCGAGGTCCTCGACCAAGCCTAATGAAACATTTGTTTAGGGTCTCCGAAATTTTTGAAATTTTTTATAAAAATAGGTTTCCGAATTTGTAAAAAAAAAATTTTAGAACCTCAAATTTTTAAAACTTTTACTAAATAGTCTAGGATCCCCAAATTCTCGGGACCGGCCCTGGGCTTACTCGGTGAGTGGTAGTGGGCTTATATAGAGCCAATGTTTATAAACAAGCTCCATTCTCGTGACCACTGTGAATCACCGAACAACCAGTGCTTTTGGCTTACTTTGTGAATGGTGGTGGCCTTATTATGTATAGCCAATTTTTATAAACTAGCTCCATTGTCGTGAATAGAACTAAAAAAATATTTCTCTTAAAGCGCCTCTGTCTTACATGTTCTAATTTCTAAATAGAATATCTCAAAACCTTTCGTCATACAGGTTTTGAAAGAAATTTCAAAAAATATCGAAAAATAAAAGTTTCAAATTAATTTTCTTTTTTGAAAATAAATATTTTTTTGTTTTATTATTATATTATTGAAGTATTTATTTATATTTACATATCTTTAAAATAAATGTAAAAGAATCTTATGTATGTTTAATAAATTATTTTTTCCTTGTGTCTTTTTTAGTCGAAAATCATTATTTAGAAATTTTTAACTCGATGCCTGCCTCAGTGAGTTCAGAAGAATAACTGATCCGGGTGCTCTTTATGATGATGATCAGATGAAGGTATGTTATTGTTTGCTAGCTTTTTTTGGGCGTAAAAGTTATCGATGGCTGACTCTTTTCTTCTATTCAGTATCTAAACTATTAAAACTCAAGTATAAATAAGAAATAATCCTGACTTTTTCTAAATATTTACAATGGATTGCCACGAGTCCTAAACCGTGTTTAACACCTAAATCAAATCAGCTAAATTTAATTTAAAAATTAACTAAACATTCCATCTGTACCACACTTCAAACAAACCACCGGCTTTAATCAGATTGCTCAATGTAACAAAATCTTAAATACATATGTCACGTATCTGCTGAAATATACCTTCCAAATTATATTACATTTTTGAATATTGCTATCTATTATTCCAAGAAAAGTAATATTCTTAATCATATCAACCTTATCCAGCAACATCTAACTATAAAATAGGAATAATAATATAAGGCATTAGCATGCAATATAGGTTGATATGTTTGACGACTCCGGAGATATTTTGAGATAAGTTTTGAATTTTAGCATTGTTATGAAAGTAAAATTAGTCTTTTTTATTAAAAAAACAAAGTTATTTTTTTTTGTTAAAGGAAACATTACGTTTGTTTTTTTAGGAAGAAAAGTAACATACACTTAATGGTGCTTTTGTTCTTAAATCATATATTATTTTATGGCTCAAACGTAATTATCATGTAATATTTGTTATTGATTGTTTTTATTAATTTTAACAAAAACAATTATGAATCTATATTACATGCTTAAAAGCTAATTTCTATATAATTTTAGTAGCTTCATAAAATTCACTTACATTATATATAATTCATGAAAACAATTTTTTAATATATTTTGTATAAGAAGTTGTTTTCTATATAATTTCAGTAGCTTCATAAAATTCACATACATTATATAGTTTGTGATTAAAAAATTTTAAAAATATTTGTGTATAATAATATTTATTAAATAAAATATTAGACTGCAATAATAATAATAATTAAGTATGTATTGCTAATAGTTTGCTTTTTAATTATAGACTAGATTTTGATCCGAGTTTGGAAAGCGCAAATTTTTTTTCGAAATTAAATGAATTATTTTAAAATTAATTTCTATGTAAGATAGTGTATATGTTTGGGTAAAACTGCGAACTAGACCGTACCAAACTAAAAACCAAAATTAAAATTGAACTGAATTTTATAAATAGTCGGGCAGATCATATATATCTGAAGTCGGAAAATTGAACCCATAACCAAATTGATTAAACTTTCCATATACTTTATAATAATACACAAACAGAATAAACTATTTAATTTTTCATATAATGTAAATGCATTAATATTATGAATTTTAATTTAAAGGTTTTGCAATGATCAATACTATTACAATTTTAATGTAGATAATTTATTACTTTTATTTAGAAGCATACAATGGGTTTAGATGTATTAATAAAATTAAATTTATAGTTGATGGAATGAGCTTTTGAATCATAAATAAATACAGATAATTAAATTAATGGGTATATATAGTTTTAAGCCCAAAAAAGCCATAAATGAGAATTAAATTTTCTTTGTAAATTTAGGAGTATTTTTTAAAAAATTGACATTTTCATTAGAAAGAAAAAACACAAATGTTTTTGTTTTAATAATATTGATGTTAGTGCCAAATGTCTCAATATATAAATTATCCATACCAAAACCTATTTAGCTACGATTGCATTATTTAATGGTTACAAGTATAAAATATATAATAGTAACATAAATAAAAATATATTATATAAAAAAAAATAACATAGTGCGGGTGCGGGTCAAACTCTATTTCAAGTTAATTGTATCATCATTTGAAATTTTAGATGACTGTCTTAGTCGCTCCTACATCAAAAGGATCTCAATTCTCGAAACTGTGGCCAAGGTCAAATCATGGATTGTGATGTTGGATCTTGACTGTGATGCACTTCTTATTGAGATGTTCCAGAATTTCCTGAAGACTATAAGGTACATTCTAATATAAATCTAGTCAGATAGTATTATAGTTGAACTTAGCAACATGTTCATGATTAACCCAAATTTTTCTTTACCTTTAGCTTCCTTATGCCACAATTGATTCGTTGATTCTCTTGTTATCATTCAGCACATCAGATAATCTGTTTCTCTTAATCAGCCATATCATTTTGCTTATATTTTCTTTACGGAAACTTGGTTTTACTCTCCTCCCTGCATCTTCAAGCTTCTCTCTCAGTAGCATGTTTGTCTGATAATTAATTTATTTTTCTTTTTAAGGGACCATCACACTGCGAACGTTTTTTACATATATGGAGAACATTATGTCTCATGTTTTAGAAGAAAGCGAGGATATATCTCTAAAGATGATTCAAACAATTCTACATTGTGCTTTTCACAAAAAAAAAAAAAAACAATTCTACATTGTGTTAGAAAGGATGATGAGGTGCTACATCGATTGTCTTTCTCGTTATGTTTCAGCAACCAATTCTCTTTTATTAACTCTTTCAGCTTGTCCTCAGGTTCCACAAGTAGCACGGAGGTTGGCAGAACAAGTTCTCAGTAATTGTGCTATGAAGCTTCAAACTTATCTGACTGCAGCAGTGAATTCGTTGGGTGTCTCTTTAGATAAGTATAGTAAAATAGTGGCTTTGAAATATGATGGGACGTTCAGGACTTTGCCCCAGGACCAACTTGTAAAGAATGAAAAAGAGGTAAGCCTTCTCATTTGCTTCTTTACCCAGCCAGTCTTATATCTCACCCGTTTTTCTGTCAGACTGCCTCATCTTTTTGTCCGTGTCCTTTTATCATTTACTGATATCGTTCAATTGTGTTTCAGCCATCTGTCTCCTCTGGAAAGCCAGCCCCAAAGTCAAAGAAAGAAGTAAGGTAACCCATAGAAGATAGTCCTAATACAAGCACAAAGAGAAAACAAAGTCTAGGCCAACAGAAAGTTATGTTTTCGTAATTTCACATATCATCATTGTTGCTCACATACAGGAATGTGTGAAAACAAAAATCATGTTCTACCAATTGTCATTTGCAGTAGTAAACTGTGCATGGTTGCAGCATCTTATTCTTTTCATGTTGAAGATATTTTTCTCTTAAACATCTCTGCCCGTTCCCCTTCTGTGGAGAAGTTTTTCTTTTTAGGTAGGGTTCTTCGCACTGAATCATTTTCCCTTGGCAGGCATCTGATATCCAAAGCCATGCTGGAAACTTAGTTCGGTGAGGGTCAGAGTCTGGTTGCCTATCGATAAAGAGTAAGCATTTTGTATTTTATCTTAGGAGTTATATTTGATTTACATCAATGCAATCCGCTAGTCTATGTATTTTTCCTGTAGATAGCTGAAACTGGACTAACACCTTGGGTAGTTTGTCCATGCTTATAAATGAATATTGGATTTTTGCTGCACGTATTTTAAAGCTGTGATCAAATTATATGATTCTGCTAAGAAGAAACATCTCGTAAGCCCAATTTTATCAGTTTCCTCAATAACACTATGTTTTGTTCTTCTCTTTTGTTTGTGGTGAACCATTAACCCACTGATTGTACATATTCTTTTGTATGAGGAAGAAGCTTCCACAGAGTAAGTGTTACTTCTCTATTTTCGATGTTATGTGGCACTGGAATAGAGTAACTATATGTTGTTTTGAGATGAATTTGCTACTCTTAGGAGGATGACCAAGCTTGGTAATTCTCCATGCAGGCCTCAGAGAAAGAAAGCTAAGACAAGCAAGCAATCAAAGATGGAATTGTTAGGGAAAAAGTAAATGAAACTGAAAGCAAATAGTTTAAAGTGTTAAAAGTCCTAAAAGATTGTTAATTATAATGCTTCTGATTTGGGGTGGTGGAGCTGGTTCCAGCAAGTCTAAAGCTGCTCCTGCTTCCAAGTTCGCCAAGAAGTCCCAGGATGACAAAACAGAGAGCAAACCAGAGGATTCAAATGTTAGCAGAGAAAAAGAGGATAGCTCTGAAGAGGAAAACCTCAAAACCGTAGGTAAATCAGCCGGTGCAAAATCCAGAAGCAGCAAAGAGATACCAAAAGCTGGAACATTAAAGGACCAAGGAGACTCTGGCAAATCCAAAGCTTCATCCAAGAAAAAAGAAGAGCCGTCCAAGACTACAATGATGTCTTCAAAATCCAAGTCAGGACCTGCAAAACCTTCATCGGCCAAGGGCAAAGCAGCAAAAGGCAAGCAAAATCTTCACCTTCCTCCAAGGGCAAGGAGAGCGTTGTGGAGTCTGAAGAAGAGACACTGAAGGCACCAGAACCAGCTAAAAAAGGGAAATCAGTTGTTTTCAGGCAAGTCGCAGGCAAGTCAGACCAAGTCCGCTAAGAAGAGGAAGCGATGAGTTTGGCCTCAGGATAGGCTTGCGATCTTTTCTCCATATCAATTATGGATATGTAATTTAAGGTGGAAAGCTTAGGGCGGTGGACTTGGATTGGTGGGACATTAGAAGTGTAGTAGAAACATCTTTTAGACAAGAAGCATAGTAGTGAGTGTCTTTTTCACTTAGGTTTTGATTTCAGCTTATGTACTATGTAGCGTGAAGGTGTGGTGGATGCATAAGTTGGCTTTGGCTATTTTTTTAAATTTTTTTTACCACTTTTTCTATCATCTCTATGATAAATCTAGTTTATATATTTGGTGTGATAGATGCATGAGTTGGCTTTGGCTTTTTTTTTTAGGGAAATTGGCCTCACTAGCCATCAAATAAAATATAACTAGATGATAATCCGCGCATCCAGTTATATGAAATGATTTTTATAATAATGTTTATTTATGAAATGATTTTAACATTTTGCAACACTACGATCTTTATCGATTATAAAATAATGAATACAAATGTTGGTTTCTTAAATATATCATCGTTGTTGAAGAGTTAACGTATTACATCTCATTTTAATTATTTTTAAGACTTCATATGCACAAAAGAAAATTAAGTTTTGCGGCAGACACAAATCACCAAAACCAAATAGGCAACATCAATTGTATAACGACGAAAGGAGATTAGGTTTTCTGCTCTCCATTTGTTTACTATTGACTCTCCATAAGTGATTTCATTTTCTACATCTATAGAATTGTACTTTCGTTCTCGTCTTTGTTTCAGTAATATGAGTTAAGTTTCTTTTTTTTTAACTTCTTTTATGAAATCAGTGAATTACATAAGTGTCAATTAAAAAAATGGACATCTGTAGAAATTTGTTTCACTCCATATACATATCTAAGAATCAAAATTTTGAAAAAAAATCACCGGCAAACTATATTAATAGGTTAGTGATCAAATCTAATATATCAAACTGTTATAAAATATAAGTGCAAACTCAAAATATAAATGTTTGTCTAGTATATATTCACCAGGTCGGTCTAAAAATCATCAAATTAGAACAACAAAACAAATTACTTGTTTCACCAGTTTGGATAATATTTGAATTCGAACGGGTAATATCCGAATCCAAATGGATATCCGAAGAAAACCAAACATAAGTATACTTAACTCTATATTTCTTGTTTATTTCTCTCATTTTATTCAAAATATTTATATTAATGATTCTTATTTCTCAAAATTAAATAATATACATATAATTATGGGAAAAAAATCATTTGTTACTCACTTAAAATACATATCAAGTTCTTGTTTTTTGCATTAACAAAAGTTGCATCTAAAATTTCAAAACAACATCTAAATTAGTGTCTTTCTATTTTTAAAGTTTTATCTCCAAACCTATTAATAGTTTAATATTTTAAAAATTAAAAAAACAGTTAAGATAAAATATATTTTAAATCCAAAAAACTTAAACAACGAATAATTTATTTATTTTTTCATCAAAATTTAAATATTCGAATCCGACCCAAAATATCCGAACCCGAACATAAAATACCCGAACCCGACTCGAAGTGTAGAAATACCTGAACGGGTTCTTTACCTTTATACTGAAATATCCGATACAAGCCGAACGTGTATCCGAACGCCCACCCCTATGATATATGATCATTTGTATCTTGGTTGAATAAAAAAAGGTTAAACCATTGATCACAAAAAATTAATGTGGGATTTTTACCATTTTTAGTAATTTATAGTCGTTTTTAAAAATTCAAAATATAACATATAAGAAAAATCTAATTTTTTTTATTATATCCTTGATTGTTTAATTTATTTTAATAGTATAAAATTAAACAAAAAAGAAAGAGGTTAGAATTTTTTTTATCAAATATGTATTATTCATAATCATTAATTGTCATATATATGTTAATCATATTAGGTAATTATGTACCTTTTATTTAATGAAAGAAAAAATATTCTTTTGTACACTATTAATTAATTTGATAGTTAGTTAAATAAAAAGCATAGTATATGTTTATATGGACCAACTTATTTTTCTAATAATTCTAAAAATCATTCTCGTAATGACATGTGGCTACGAAAACATGTTATAATGCTCTAGGATTAATATATAGGGGATTAGGTATCTAACTAAAAAAAACGCTCTCCATTATTATTACAGTATATACCCATATTACATTTTCTTGCCGATTAATAAGTGTATAAACTATTTCTTCTTCAGTTACCTACCACAATCACTAATTCTTCCAATTCACCATCACTTTCTTTTAAAAAAAAATTTCAATCATTTGGATCTCTTTTATCACCTTAGCTATTATCATCATTTTTTTTTAATTATCAACCAAATATATAATTTTCTCTTTCATATTTTTGTCATCACATCCTTCAAAACAACCACCATTTCGTTGATATTAGTCATCACCTCTGCCGTCGTAACCACCACTCGTATGTACTGTAAGTTCTGGGTTGTATTATGCTATTCGAACAATATGTACTACGCTATTTCGTTGTTACTATTCTATTTTCATAATGCTTCATATTATATACTATGTGCATATTTGATATTTGGTTAAAGTTTATATTTATAGTTAGGGTTTAGTGATTAGTGTTTTGAGTTTAGTTTATAGAAGGTTTGGATTGACGTTGGAGTAAACATTACCTTCTTCCCTACAATCATAAATATTTCAAAATTTAAACAATATTTACTATTTTATTTCATTTGTTACTATTCTATTTTGATAATGCTTTGTATTACGTACTATGTACATATTTTGATATTTAGGTTAGTGTTTATATTTCTTTTTAGAGTTTAGTGATTAGTGTTTTAGGTTTAGTTTATGGAAAGTTTTGGTTGACTTTGAGGTAAACATTACTTTATTCCCTCCAATCATAGACATGTTCAAAATTTGAACAATATGTACTATGCTATTTGTTTTTTTTCTTTAATTATATAGAGATATTGTAGCCCCACAGAAGTGGTCCAAACTATTCACGTGGTACCACGTGTCGGTCCTCTGTGCCGAAATATTAATTTTCCAGTGGCCGAAATTCGAACCTAGTGGCTTCACCGTATTCGGTTTTTCCCTCAAGTTTATCACCACCAGGCCATAAGCCTTGGTTTGCTATTTGTTTGTTACTATTCTATTTTAATTATGCTTCATATTATGTACTATTTTTATATTTTGATATTTGGGTTAAGGTTTATATTTCCTTTTAGGATTTAGTGATTATTGTTTTAGATTTAGTTTATGAAAAAAATTGGGTTGACGTTGGATTTAGTTTTGTTAATTTTGGACATATATAGTATATTAATATATTTAAATCATTTTATAATTTTATTAATAAAAACTATACAATTTAGCATGTTTTATTCTATTTATATACTACCACGATAATCATTATCATCATGGATGTCATAGCCACCACCACTCTAACAACACTTTTTATTTTATTTTTATGTAAGTGACAGAGCATATCACCGTCAACCGGCTTAGCAAAAGGAAAAAACCGGAAGAAAAAGAAGAAAATACTAGGAAATCTAATAATGTCAACATCAATGCTATATTTTAAATTTTGTTTTCAAAATTGGCTATTACACAAATTAACTCTTTTTTAATCTTTTTTTACCACTTTTTCTATCATCTCTCCGATAAATCTAGTTTATAAATTTGGTGTGGTGGATGCATAAGTTGGCTTTGGCTATTTTTTTAATCTTTTTTTTTACCATTTTTTCTATCATCTCTCCGATAAATCTAGTTTTTTTTCTTTTTATCTGGAAGATTTATTAATGGCACTATGCTCAACAGGAGGAAGCCCAACACAAAAAGAAACAAAAAGGAAAAACGAAGCCCAAGGGTACAATAAAACATAAAGGCCAACAGAAGTTCGATATACAGAAACTTGTGGCCATCAGCCGACAAGATCAAACCCGTTGAGGAAGCAAACTAAGCACGTCAATGAACATGTGGACGATCGCCAGGCTACCAATCAACACGCGTCAAAACGAGGAGCCTCTTTCTTCCTCCAGAGGCAGAGAAGAAACAAGGCGGAGCTCCGCCTTCAGCGAAGATGAACCGTTGAAGCAGCCGCTCAAAACAGAACAACTCTCAGAGATTCAAGTCGATGAGCCTAGACTGTCGGATCTACGCTTCAGAAAATTAAACAACCGCCTACAATCGATCTATCGTACTCCAATTAACATGCATGAAACATCTTACATCTTTAAAGATAAGAGTAAGCTTGAAGATGTAACGGCCCTAATCAAGGGGAGAAAATAGTCGGAGAATCAGATCGAGAGGCAATTGAATCAAGAAAGAGAGAAAGCGAAGAACGAAGTAACCAGAACAAAAATCCCGGAGTAAAGCCGGCGAAAATAGTGCTGCGAGAGCCATCGTATCCTGGAGTCAAGAGCCGGCGAAGATGATGCTGACGAAGCCACCTCTTTCTGGAGACCAAAGCCCGATGAACGGGAGGTAGAACCGGATCAAAGACCGGCAAACAAAAGAACGGAACATTTTTTTTCTTCTCTATGAAAAGTATAAGAGAGGAAACAGAGATGAGAGAGAAAGAGCGGACGCGCTGTGTAGAACGTTTTTTAAATCTATCTAGTTTATATATTTGATTTTTTATTTACCTTCGTACTAAATAAATACTCCGAATGATATATATATATATATATATTCCGAAAGAAAACATCTTTTCATTTGGACTCTTTGGCAAACACAAAATACATGTATTAGAAAGATTTGTGTGTGGAGAAAAAGTCAGGACTATTCAGACAACAATATCTTATCAAATATTTATTACTCATGAAAAGAGTTGGAATATGTCTCTGCCATCGGGAAGTACAATATTTGACATTAGGTCAAACACAAAGTTCTTACTCTTTTTCAGTTTTTAACCTTTCACGCGTTTCTTTAGATATGTTTCCCCCCTTGACAATTAATATTGGAAACGACACAATCATGCGTGCTAAGCCATTTTCTTTATTAGGCCATGGATATTCGGCGGATTAGGGTTTTTTTTTGTCAAGAATTAGTGTTTATTAATACTACTAGGATAAGACATGCGCTTTACGCAAAATGAGTTTATTTTTATATATTATCGACAATTTTCTTTATATATTTGTTCATTTTATTTATATATATATAATATTTTTTGTTGTTATTATATAATTATTAGAAAGATTTGTGTGTGGAGAAAAAGTCAGGACTATTCAGACAACAATATCTTATCAAATATTTATTACTCATGAAAAGAGTTGGAATATGTCTCTGCCATCGGGAAGTAGACAATATTTGACCTTAGGTCAAACACAAAGTTCTTACTCTTTTTCAGTTTTTAACCTTTCACGCGTTTCTTTAGATATGTTTTCCCCCTTGACAATTAATATTGGAAACGACACAATCATGCGTGCTAAGCCATTTTCTTTATTAGGCCATGGATATTCGGCGGATTAGGTTTTTTTTGTCAAGAATTAGTGTTTATTAATACTACTAGGATAAGACCTGCGCTTTATGCAAGGTGAGTTTATTTTTATATATTATCGATAATTTTGTTTATATATTTGTTCATTTTATTTATATATATACAATTTTTTTGTTGTTATTATATAATTTTTTTCTGATGGACCTGATCAATTTTTATTAAAAATTGTTGAACTAAACTATAATTAATATATCATTGATCGAATTTGACATTAAACAAATTATGACACAAAAAAATATTTTTTCACCGATCACATTCTTATAAAAGTGATCATTATTGTTTCCACAGTTGAATTATTTTGACATTTATCTTCTATATGGTTTTGAAAAGTTTCAGATCAACCATTGGATTGATACATGATATTTTAATACTTTTATTTTAATTCTTTTAGACGTATGTTTAAAGAAAACTTATATTTTTTGTAATTTAAACTCATTTTAAAAAATTCAAAATATAACATATAAGAAAAATATACTCTCTCCATTCGGAATTAATTGACGTTTTGAAACTATTTCTTTGTTCCGTTATATATGTTGTTTTTCAGAAAACTATGTAAAATATAATAGTAATGGCTTTATTTATCCTTTATATTATTCTTTTTAATTAACAAATTCAACTCATTTGCTCGTCACGTCAATTAACGAAAGAAGGCAGTAAAGGAATTATGCTATATGTCTTGTTTTGTGTGAAAATTATAGAACGTCAGATATAAAAAAAACAGAGGGAGTAACATATAAGGTTTTCTCATTTTTGTAATTTAAAGTTATTTTAAAAAATTTGAAATATAAAATATAAGGTTTCCTCTTTTTTATAATTTAAAGTCATTTTAAAAATTTCAAAATATAACATATAAAAAAAAAATCTATCTTTTATTATATTGTTAAGGTGATTGTTTAATTTTTTAATAATATAAAATTAAACAAAAATGAAGAAGAAAGCAAAAATTGTTATCAAATCTTTATTATTCATAGTCATTAATTGTCATATATTTGTTAATCATATTGGGTAATTCCGTAGTTTTTATTTAAGGAAATGATACATGCTTCTTAGATTTTGGGTTAATATAATGGTGTCTAGTAATTGGATTTGGACCAACATTTTTTCTAATTGATTCTTAAGCTGACACGTAAATTGGCATCCTAATTAAGTGACACTTAAGCATGATTTCTTTTTAATTAGTATAAATTTATGGTTATAACGTTTTAAATGATCCTCAATTAGTATATATGAGATATATTTCCCTGCAAGTAAAAGCAACATAGGACTTGACCTGTTAACCCTATTTGGAGCTTTCTTTTCCAGATAGTTTATTTAAATTAGCTGATAAATTTTCGTACCAAGCACGTGATTCCAATAAAAACAAGTTAAATGTTGTAAAACTTAGGATTTAGAATCTGTAAGTTCTTATTTTATTAATCATAAAGTGTGTCCTTTATATAGAGAATTACAAGAGAGATAAATGGAAACACTAGAATAGGAAATAGTACAAATCATAAAAATAAACGAATAAGGAAATAGGAAGCTTTGGCCGACTCTCTCTCTCTCCTCATGCGCGACCGCCGCCTCTCTCTCTAGGGTTTGGGCCGGTTAATGGACCGGGCCGGTTATGGACATCCATCAATTGATTTATAACACACCCCCTTGGATGCCATAACCATACAGAGTTCGTAATACGCCTTGGATGTTGCCTCATCAAAACCTTATCAGGAAAACCCAGTGAGACAAAACCATGATGAAGGAAAAAGAGTACAACACGTATTACTCCCCCTGATGTGAACCTCGGTGAAGGTCCTTCAGTCGACGCATCCCAATCTGATGCGTGAGCTTCCTGAATGTAGAAGTCGGGAGTGACTTAGTGAATAGGTCAACTGAATTGTCGCTAGACCGTATCTGGACGACATGGACCTCGCCGGCTTTCTGAAGCTCGTGCGTGAAGAAGAACTTAGGCAATATGTGCTTCGTCCTGTCTCCTTTGATGTAACCGTCTTTGAGCTGAGCAATGCACGCAGCATTGTCCTCATACATCACGGTCGGTTCCTTACACTCGACCATCCCACAATCTGATCGGACATGTTGGGTCATCGACCTTAACCAGACGACCTCGCGGCTGGCCTCATGAATGGCCAATATTTCCGAGTGATTAGACGAAGCGGCCGCAATCGTCTGTTTCATGGAACACCATGATATGGTCGTACCTCCATGTGTAAAGACATATCCTGTATGTGAACGAGCATTGTGTGGATCTGATAGATAGCCTGCATCAGCAAAGCCAACTAAACCATCTTTGTTATGGTTACTATAAAATAAACCCAAGTCTTTCGTTCCTTGCAGGTAACGAAGAACATGTTTAATCCCATTCCAGTGCCTTTGGGTCGGACATGAGCCAAACCTAGATAGTAGGTTCACAACAAAGCTTATATCAGGCCGTGTGTGAGTTGCCAAATACATTAAAGCTCCTATGGCACTGAGATATGGCATTTCGGGACCTAGGACATCTTCATCGTCCATTTTGGGACGGAAGGGATCAGTGTCCAGAGTGACCTCACGACCATGGGGCTGGAAAAAGGGTGTGAGTCGGCCATGTTAAACCTCTTGAGTACTTTTTCTGTATATGTCATTTGATACACAAGGATTCCATCATTTATTTACTCAAGTTGTAATCCCAAACAGAATTTCATTTTTCCGAGATCTTTCATCTCGAATTCTTTCTTAAGGTATTCAACCGTTTGGGAAATCTCTCCAGAGGTTCCTAGGATATTCAGATCATCAACATATACTGCTATGATCACGAATCCTTTGTTTTCGAATTTCTTAATGAAAATACATGGACTGATAGGGTCATTTCTATATCCCTTTTTCACTAGGTACTCACTTAGTCTATTGTACCACATTCGGCCTAATTGTTTCAGTCCATAAACATATTTATTCAACTTAATACAATGTTGTTCTCGGGAACTCTCTTTGTTTTTCAATTCGATACCCTCTGGGACTTTCATATAAATCTCATTATCCAGTGTACCATATATGTATGCGGTTACAACATCCAATAACCGTAAATCTAGAACTTTTGCTCACGGCCAGACTTATTAAAAATCTGAAGGTCGTAGCATCCACCACAGGGGAGTATGTCTCCTCATAGTATATTTCTGGTCTCTGTGAGAATCTTTTTCACAAAGACCCATTTGTATCCAACTGGTTTGATATCATGAGATGTCCGGATTATTGGACCAAATACCCCTCTTTTTCTCAATGATTCTAACTCCACGTTTATGGCTTCTTTCCACTTAAGCCAATCTGGTCGTTGCATGCAGTCATATATAGATGTGGGTTCATGATCCTCATTATCCATAAGTTCAAGTGCTACTTCATATGCAAATATATCATCCATGTCGATATGTTTTCTGTTCCATCGTTTCCCAGATAAGACATAGTTTATTGAGATCTCATTATTATCTAGACCATCAGTACCATGAAGCTTGGCGTCCCAAGCAACATTGTTAGGCACATCAGGGCCGGCCACATTAATGGCATCAGGTCCGGTTATGTCTAAACCCGGAGATTCGGGTGCGGCCACATTACGAGCTGGATCGGCCGCGACCATGTCTGGTATCTTATCAACCTCAGTTTCATTTTCTGCACCTTTCTTTGTTTTCAGAGGGTTCTTATCTTTGGAACCTATTGGTCTACCACGTTTCACACGTTGTCTTGAAACTTGATTGTGTCCCTCTTAAACATCAATTCTTATTGGTGCATTAGCAGCTGGTATGTATGACTTAGTCACACTTTTCGAGTCAGCAAAGGAATCTGGCAATTGATTAGCTAGCTTTTGTAAATGTATGATCTTTTGAACTTCTAGATCACATTCTGGAGTTCGAGGATCTTGCCAAGATATGGATGTTTGATTCCATGAAATTTCTTTTACCATTTTACTGCTATCTCCCCATAATGTTGGAAGTTCGGATTCATTGAAATGACAGTCCGCGTATCTAGAATTAAATAAATCACCCGTAGTTGGCTCAAGATACTTTATAATGGTGGGAGAATCAAATCCAACATATATCCACATCCTCCTTTGAGGTCCCATCTTTGTTCTCTGTGGTGGAGCAATTGGAACATAAACGGCACAGCCGAATGTCTTAAGATGGGAAATTTCTGGCTCATGACCCGTAAGCAATTATGATGGGGAATAATTATATTTACTAAATGGCCTGATGCGTAAGAGCTCGGCTGTGTGAAGGACGGCATGTCCTCATGCAGAAACCGGCAACTTTGATTTCATAAGCAACGGTCTAGCAATGAGCTGTATGCGTTTTATAAATGATTCGGCTAAGCCGTTCTGTGTATGTACATGTGCCACGGAGTGTTCTACAGTTACCCCCATGGACATACAGTAATCATTAAACGCTTGGGAAGTAAACTCACCAGCATTGTCAAGACGTATAGTCTTCAAAGGAAAATCTGGAAAATGAGCTCGTAATCGAATTATCTGAGCAAGTAACCTGGCAAATGCCAAGTTTCTGGTCGAGAGGAGACATACATGCGACCATCTAGTGGACGCATCTATGAGGACCATGAAATATCGAAATGTCCCACTAGGTGGGCGAATTGGTCCACAGATGTCTCCTTGAATTCTTTCCAGAAAGTTTATAGTCTCTTTAGTGACTTTAACTGATGATGGCCTAGAAATTAGTTTCCCTTGGGAACAAGCAACACACGATAGGTGCTTAGGGATAATTCATTTCTCTTTAAGGGTATGGCTGTTAGTGTTCAGGATCAGTTTACGCATCATGGTCGAACCGGGATGGCCAAGCCGGTCGTGCCATAAAGTGAAGTTGTCGTTTGCCTCTTTATTAAAAGTGGCATTGGCCTCGATCATACTTACTTTAGCATGGTAAAGACCAATAGATAGTGCGGGTATGGATTCTAAAACTTTCTTATTGCCATGGACGATATCAAAGATTTAAAGGGATTCTTTGTTTCCTTCTCCTGTGGTTTCAATATGAAAGCCATTCATTCGAATGTTTTTAAAGCTTAATAGACTTCTCTTAGATTTGGGTGAATACAAGGCATCTGATATCTCAAGATGTGTACCCATAGGCAACAGAATGTTGGCATGGCTGTGATCCTCTATGAGACTAGCTATACCCGCAATGGTGGAGATGTTGGCGTTTTTCAGAGTTAAGTTTATGAAGTATCTCTTGGCTTTTAAGATCGTGTGGCTTGACCCACTGTCCACAATGAGTACATCCTTGTTCTCGTTCATTTCTAAAACAAGATTCAAAAGGATGTTACTTAGAGACTTCATATATAAAAACCATTCATTTATTATTAAGTTTTAAGTTCAAA
>NC_027750.1:60800562-60812774 GCF_000695525.1 Brassica oleracea var. oleracea
ATTAGCCCAATGATTACTCATTCCACACCTATGGCACACAGATTTATCTGATTTGGTAGAGTGTTGGGGTTTGAATGAAGATCCACGGCCGCGACCATGACCTCTTCCAAATGAGCCACGGTCACGCCCATGGTCTCTACCATGTTGATTCCCTCGCCCGCGGCCAAAGGAGCTTCTGCCACGTCCACGTCTGTTCCAATTTCCTCGACCACGGCCATGATGGCCTTTTCCTTGGACGTGGTTGGACTCTTTATTGTCCTCTGTCGTGTGTGCTTCAGGTAGTGGAGCTGATCCAAGAGGTCTCATCTGACTGTTTCTCATCAATAATTTGTTGTTCTGCTCAGCGAGCAAGAGACAAGAAATAAGATTAGCATAGGTCTTGAAACCTTTCTCACGGCAATGTTGTTGTAACAGCACATTGCTTGCATGGAAAGTGGAAAAGGTTTTCTCAAGCATATCATGTTCCGTAATACTTTCACCACACAGTTTCAATTTAGAAACAATCTTAAACAGTGCAGAGTTATACTCGTCCACAGACTTATAGTCTTGGATCCTGAGATTCGTCCAATCAAACCGAGCTTTTGGTAAGATCACCGTTCTCTGGTGATCATATCTCGATTTCAATTCTGTCCAAAGATCTAGTGGATTCTCAATGGTTAGATACTGATCCTTGAGACTCTCAGCTAGATGATGACGAATGATCAAGATGGCTCTGTATCGATCTTTCTCATTAGCATTATTGTTCTCGGTGATGCACTCACCGAGTCCCTTGGATTTCAGGATGATCTTAGCATCAAGCGCCCATTGAAGGTAATTATCTCCAGAGAGCTTTAGGGCAGTGAAATTCAAGTTATTGATTTTCGACATCTGAAACATATATTTAATAATTTTTAGATCTTTTAGGAATAATTTCAATGTTTAAACAAGTAGGTTTTAAGTTTGAACAAACAATAAGCCTTACGGCCAAGAATCAAGCCTCACGGTCAAAACAGGAAACAAGCCGCACGACTATGGATGCAATCAGTTCGTTTTATGCATTCAGTTCATTGTGTAATTGCAATCCTAGCATATATGGTTTCTATCAGTTCATACGAGATGTGCATGATGCAATCAATACGGTAATGATCAAACAAAATTCTCAGGCAAGCAAAAGAACAAGCCACACGGCTACTTGATTTTAATTCAATACCATTCCTAGAATAATGTTCTAAGTGTAATTTTCAATCAATCAATTGTGATCAATTAGGGGATGAATGCAACAAGGCCACACGGCCACGAGGGATGATCTAGAACATTTAACCTAGCATGTAGTTTCAGATTCGATTTTAAAACAATCTAGACTAGGTTATTAGGGTTTCAGTTTATACAAGCCAAACAATCTCAATTCATTCAGATTCAAATTTAAACAATCTTAACAATAGTTCTAGGTGATCAAATCAATCAATCAATATTCAAATTCAAACAATCAAAACCGATTTTCAAAATTAGGGTTTAGGGTTTCGATTTTGATTAACAAGCAATTACAATTTCAGGATGATCAAATTCAATCTCAATCATTTAATCAGTTTTAATTAATCAATTCAGTTTTTGAATTAGGGTTTTATGATTTTCGAAAACTGATCTTAGATCAATAGGAATTTGATTTGAGATTCAAAACCATTAAGCCTTTGATTTTAATTGATCAATAGATAAATCTCGATTTCAAAGTTTGGGGATCGAACTTTTAGAGCTTCGATTTACTCATTAGGGTTTGATCTATTATCCTATGGCTTTTATCATAAAGATAATGTTTTATGGTTTCATTCTTTACAAACAATCCAAATTCGATTCATATGTTCTTAGAATTCGAATTATCTTTAGCTTAGTTGTTTGATGAACCGGACCACCAAAGAATGAACCTCGAGCTAGACAGGAACGAGACGCGAGCTGGCTGCTTCCTATCGAGTCGCGAACGGTATTGTGGCTGAGGTTGCGAGCGGCTGATCGGAGACGCGAGCTGTTTGCTGTCGGATCGCGAACGGCTGATCGTAGAACGGGAGCTGTTGCTGTCGGATCGCGAACTGTCCTGGTCAAGAGCTGAGGCTGAGTTCGTCTATGATCAGGAACGCCTTGGGGCTGGAGCTGATCGGATGAAGCTGAGACGGGAACGCTTGCAGGAACAAGAGACGCGATCGGGTTAGGGTTCGTCGGTTAGGATTAGGGTTTTCGATTTCTGGTTTTTAGCTTTAAGGTTTTTAGAGGCTACCGTGCTGATAATGTGTTGTAAAACATAGGATTTAGAATCTGTAAGTTCTTATTTTATTAATCATAAAGTGTGCCATTTATATAGAAAATTATAAGAGAGATAAATGGAAACACTAGAATAGGAAATAGTACAAATCATAAACATAAACGAATAAGGAAATAGGAAGCTTTGGCCGACTCTCTCTCTCTCCTCATGCGCGGCTGCTGCCTTTCTCTCTTGGGCCAGTTAATGGATCGGGCCGGTTATGGACATCCATCAATTGATTTATATCATTAAAGCATACAACTAATCACTTTTATTATTTGAATTTATTCACAATGAAAATGGCAAAGGTATATTAATATAGACGTGCGAAAAAAGCATTACATTTTCGTATATAAAAGAGGAGACACAAGACAGCAAGACAAGTAGACAAAGTCAAACGACTAGTCAATTAATTACATCTCATCCACCAATTCCCCTTTTTCCCCTTTTTCCCCATTGCCTAAACTAGCACCATCTTATCGAGATACAGATAAATTCGGTTCCGGTTAGGTTTTTTCTCGGGTTCTTCGATTTCGATTTTTTATTCCAAAATATCTAAAATAATTTGAAATAATCAAATATTTTATCTGAATCGTTCTATTTATTTGATATTTTTCCAGAAA
The DNA here is from genome assembly GCF_000695525.1 of Brassica oleracea var. oleracea. NCBI lineage: Eukaryota > Viridiplantae > Streptophyta > Magnoliopsida > Brassicales > Brassicaceae > Brassica > Brassica oleracea. The sequence goes on from NC_027750.1 coordinate 60,803,455, forward strand.
TTTGATATTTAATCTGAATTACCCAAACTATCTGAAATAACCATTCCGGAACTTAAACCAAATCTGAACTAAAAATTATCAGGTAGTAAATTGAGACGCTCGTCCTCTATTTAAATGATCCGATATTTGAACCAAACCGAACTGATATCTGAAATGCGCCGATGCCTAGTACACACATTTGGGGATTTTTTATTTTTTTATGAAATGAAAACAAAACACTAAGTTCAGAATTGTACAAAGAGAATTGCAATTATTATTTTATTGCATTATTTTTATCTGAAGATATAAATACGTAAAAAGAGCCAATGGGAAAGTTGCTATTTGAAATTTCAAACCGGAGGTGAAAGTATTTATCAACCAAAACTCACCGTTGTCGGTCTTAACGACAGATAATTAAAGTAAGACATGCGCCTTGCATGATAAATTTATTTGTATATATTATTAATAATTTTTTTATATATTTGATTATTTTAGTTATACATATACAATATTTTTTGTTGTTATTATATAATTTCTTTCTGATGGATCGGATCAATTTTTATTAAATATTGTGAAACAAAACTATAATTAATATATCATGGGTTGATCGGATTGGACATTAAACAAATTATGACGCAAAAATCTTATTTTTTACATCGAACACATTCTTGAAAAATGAACAATATAGTTTCCACATTTGAATTGTTTTGACATTTATCTTCCTTATGGTTTTGAAAGGTTTCAGATCAACCATCGAATTGATACATGTCATTTTAATGCTTTTAGTCGTATACTTAAGAAATTTTTACTTTCTAGGACACTTTTTGTCTTTCAAATTACATACTAAGACACTTGTTGCTAGAAGCACACTTCTTCTTTGTGCAATGTCCTACATACCCTCTAATTAACTACACTTTCTCCTAACACTAACTACTTTCACTTTCCCAACTATAAAAGTTTTATTTTTTTCTTTTAAAAATAAATCGATAAAGCAAAAAATTTTTCAGTTTTCAAAACAGAACTTTTATTCTCTCTCCATCTTTATTTCGAAATTCAGATTCACTTTCTCATTTCTCTCCTAACCCTAATTCCACGAACCCTTTTCTCCTTCATCTTTAATTTTGTAATCTTCATGATTTCAGAGGTCTCGCCGCGAGTTTGATTTCTCTCCTAACCTTAATCCGCTCTCATCACCTTTATCATGCTCTCATCGTCGTCCATTTCCTTCGCTCTGTGTAATGATGACGAAACCAAAATCAAAGAAGAAAGTGAAGATAACTAAGCAACCATCCCCACCAGAAAATGATATCAGAGGTTTTGTTCTCACATCGGACGTAACAGCAGAGAAGGGGTTGAAACGGAGAGGTTCGTGAAGCTAATGATGTCGTCCGGTTTGATCTGCTATGAGTCGGTGTGGTGGGTTACTCTCGAAAGAGAAAGAGCAACCATGGCAAAATTTTACTTTTTGCAACTGTGGTCCTTCATGTTTTGGTTATTCACGCTTTCACCCCAAAATTCTTCAAATGTGTTTTATGGTTTTCTTGATCTAACCACAAACTTTTAATTGTATAATCCAGACCCTTTCAAATTCAAATAAACATGTATATATGTATCCAAATTTTATGTTCATGTCCACGTCCTTTAATTGTATAATCCAGACAAGAGAGCAAGAGCAAAAATGTCTACGTCTTTCATTTACAAATTTTACGTCCATGTCCAAATCTCTAACATTTACACTTTTATCATCCATGCCCACATAGTTTTTGTATGGGTTATATATAAAAAATTATAATAGCAAATATATAGAGAAAATTAAAAGTATCCAAATTTATGTGGACATGTCCACGTCCTTTAATTTGTATAATCCAGACCCTTACGCTCAAAAGAGCAAGAGCAACAATGTCTATGTTTTTCGTTTACAAATTTTATGTTCATGTCCACGTCTCTAACATTTACACTTTTATCATCCATGTCCACATATTTTTTGTATGGGTTATAAATAAAAATTAAAATAGAAAATATATAGAAAAATTAAAATATCACAAAATTATATCAAAGTGGATATCACAATATAGAAAAAAAAACTTTATTACAGTAGGAAAATTTGTCATATATATCTTAAAAAACAAAACATAAAATTTGAAAAACATACTTTTTTTTTGTCCATGTCCATAAATACATGTCCAATAAATTATAATTTGAAAATTAGGTAAATATTAAAGTATAAAGTACATATATATGTGGATATCAAAATAATAAGAAGAAAAAATTAGGTTTATATATGATTATTATATTTTTATTTACATATCAGAAATTGAAATAATATTGAATTAAATATGGTGAGATAAATAAAGTACAAATGACTATGTCTCTTTTATCTATAAACGTATAATAATAATTCATCCAAGAAAACCCAAAAATTTATTCAGTTTGGTCCCCACTACAAAATACAAAAATAAATGGTCCCCACAAACACCTAATCGTTTGTTGTTTCTTCTTCCAACGAAGGGCATTTTAGTCCAAATTCAGCTTGGCTATGAGAAAAAGTGTCTCTCCAGCAACATGTGTCTTATAGTGTCAAAAAAGTGAAAAATGTGTCCTAAAGAGAAATGCACTTTATACTTAAAGAAAACTTACATTTTTGTAATTTAAAGCCGTTTTAAAAAATTCAAAATATAACATATAAGAAAAAATCTATCATATAAGAAAAAATATAATATATAAGGTTTTCTCATTTTTGTATTTTAATGTCGTTTAAAAATATATATAACATATAATGTTTCCTTATTTTTGTAATTTAAAGTTATTTTATAAAAATCAAAATATAACATATAAAAAACAAATCTAATTTTTTTATTATATGGTTAATGTGATTGTTTAATTTTTTTCATAATATAAAATTAAACAAAAATGAAGAAGGATGCAAAAATTGTTATCAAATCTTTATCATTCATAATCATTAATTGTCATATATATGTTAATCATATTAGGTAATTCCGTAGCTTTTATTTAAGGAAATAATACACACTTCTTATATTTTAGGTTGATATAATGTTTCCTAGTAATTTGATTTGGACCAACATTTTTTTTTAATTGATTCTTAAGCTGACACGTAAGCTAAATTGACATCTTAATTAAGTGACACCTAAGCATGATCACTTTTTAATTAGTACAAACTTAAGGTTATAACTTTTTAAATGATTCTCGATTAATATATACTGTTATTCTCAATAAAAATTAGATAATCATTTCGCCTGTGCACAATTTTTTTTTTTTGAAAAAGCATATTTTAAAACAGAAATATTTAGAACTTTTTCTCAAATTTATATTTTAAGATCGCCAAATAGAATAGAAAAAAAAACATTACATTGCAGAAGAAGAGGAATCACGAGGCAGAAAAAAAGATATGATTACAGAGAAACTATTTGAGTTGTCGGAGTTGATAAGAAAAAGAAACCAACACATAAAATAGAATTGAAGAAGAGACGGTGGAAAAAGTAAATAGATCATGAATGATGGCGGTGGTGGAAGAAAAAACAGTGGTGAAAAGAGAGGGTGGCGACAATGGTGGAAGAGAAAATAATGGTAGAGACGGTGGTGAAAAGGAGACAGTAGCAACAATGATGGAACCGACGATGGTGGTGAAGAACGAAACAATCGGCAAACGGTGTTGGTGATGGTCTTATAGATGGAGGTGATTGCGGCATAACAAAAAGTAAAGTGATTGGAGATGGAGTAGATGAAATTGGTATCAAAGATGAAAGATCAAATAATACAAATATGCACAAAATATTATAGCCAACTAGTTTTAATGGTTATAAGCTTAATTAGTTAATTTTGTTGGTTGTTATGTATAGGTAACTAAATTTCTCCTAAATTGGAAATACATATATAGATATAATTGTTGCAGCAAATATACAAATATTAAAAAAATTATATGAATAGAAAGTGTCGATAATAAAAATTTATATTAAAATATACTATATATATATGTCAATATCATTAAAGTTTAACTATATACCATATAAAGTAAATAAAATGATTGTTTTGATTTACATACCAAAACATGATTGTAAATAAACAAAATGTATTGATTTTGATTTATGTGCTTACTCTAATGTATATATTTTTATGCATACAAATTATTTTTTAATAAGTGGTTTCCAATATGTTATTTGATCCTGACAATCCCAGAAATACACTTTTCAAATCGAAGTGCTTTTAATATTGGAAGCACTATATATATATATATATTATTCATTTAGATTAAATAATTAAGTCTTGGTTTTTATTCTTAAAAAAGCTTTTAATGAAATATCGTGACTAGATTTTAATCACTTCCTTTTGAGTTTGTTCGAAAAATGATAGATTCGACCATTCGTCTTTTTTTCCTCCCATCTAGCTATTATAATTGTAAGAATGAGAGATTTAAACTATTTATTATAAGTTTTTGGGTTTATCATTTAATGAATCAAACAATTCTTAGTTTATACAATATATAGTTTACGTATAGTAGAATGGTAAAGTATTATATATATTTTTTTATCGGTATACTCTTAAATAACTAAACCTCAAAGCGTAATTTAATAAAATATGTGATTTGTTTTGTTTTTCTAGAATTAGATGATTTTTAGACCGAAATGGTGAATATATACTAGACAGACATTTATATTTCGAGTTTGCACTTATATTCTATAACAACTTGACATAGTTGATTTGAACACTAACCTGTGAATATAGTTTGTCGGTGATTTTCTTCAAAAATTTGATATTTAGAATGTATCTGGAGTGAAACTATTTTTTACAGATGTCAATCTTTTTAAATTGACACTTATGTAATTCACCGAATTCAGAGAAGAAGTTAAAAAAACAAAACTCATAACAGTGAAAGAGAAACAAGGACAAAAACACAATTTTATAAAGGTAGAAAATGAATCACTTATGGAGAATCAATAGTAAACAAATCGATAGCAGAAAATCTAATCTTCTTTCGTCATTTTACAATCGATGTTGTCTATCTGGTTTTGATGATTTGTGTCAGCTGCAAAACTTAATTTTTTGTGTGCATATGAAGTCTTAAAAATAATTAAAATGAGTTGTAATACTTTAAATCTTCAACAACGATTATACATTTAAGAGACCAGTATTTGTATTTGTCATTTTATAATCGATAAAAATTGTAGTATTGCAAAATGTTAAAACCATATAATGACAAAACTCACACCGCACATGTGCGCAGATTATCATTTAGTATATATACTAGTATTACCTCCCGTGCTTCGCATGGGCATTATGAAACTAAAATGAATATTAAAAAGTAATTTTTTTCCAAAACAATAGAAAATTAGATATAAAAATTCAGAGGAAGCATTTTTCTTGCACAAATACAATTAGAATGTTAAAATTACTTTTGTAGATAATTCTGGTCGGTATTTTTTAGTCTTTTCATTCTTTCCATGTGTATTTGTTCTTTGTAATACTCTTTTTCTTTTTTCTTTTCTAATGTTATATTTGATTAGACGTTTTGTTTATCCGAATGTCTACAAAATTTATAACATATAATAAGAAAAACAAAATAAAAATGTACGTTAATCTGTTAGTAAAAAGAAATAATATCTCTATAAGACTAAAACATATTTTAAAATATGGAAAACTAACTTGAGGTATAGTCTTGATATAGAAAGTAATTATTAGTCCTCATTTCTACCACCGTTTCTTAAACTCCATTTTTTGCTTTATAGTGCTACTCAAGTTTACTAAGGGCACTCTAAAGCTATTTGCAAAAAAATAAGTTTATTAGCAGCATTGTAAATCTGTTTTAAGGTGAGTTTGTTACTTTCCTTTCTCGAATTACTACCCCACAGCCAATCAACATTTTCTAGCAAACCAAAAACTAATTTAGTCTATTTTAAAATGATTTTGATCAAATGTACTACGTTAAAAGGATAAACATTTTATGTAACTTAGAAGAGATCTAGATTTATTAAAAAAATTGATGTAAAATATGATTTTAGTATTGAATAGTTTGGGTGTATTTAGTCTCACTAACCTGGAGTTTAATTTTCATATGCCAAGTTTGCATTAAGTTTCACCATAGAAAACTTCTGTTTTTCTCTTTATCATTGAAAATATTTTTTTCTCAAATATCGTCAGAAGCCATCATTTATCCGGTTAGAAGAAATGAAACTCGTTCAGAGAGTGAGAGAGTGAGTGTAAATAGAATGGTTGCAAGAAAATTTAAAAAACTACGTTGAATCCGGATAACTGTTAACTTCATAGCACCATGGGTTAACTTCCTCTATAAATAACTGTTAGGAACTCGTGTGATAATAAGTAGTGTGAGAAACATTAGGATTTTGGAAATCGTGTCATAATATCATAATAAGTAGTGTGAGAAACATTAGGCTTTTGTTATATCTAAATTTTATTTATATACAGAAATCAGTTACTAAACGTTACTAATTTTTATTTTGCAGTTAAGTTGTTTTTTACATTTTAATTTTTTTCTTTAAATTTGATAACCATACGCCATGTGTCAAAATTTTGTTGGTCATGTGACTTCTGCTTTAGTATATAAGATATATATATATATATATATTGTACCATATAACAAACTTAGGGACTGATGAATATTTGTGACAATTAATGTTTTTATTTGATCAGTTATACGCGTTTTTTTGTAAGATCATATATGTGTATAAAAGAAAACAATACTGTTTCATTACGTTTCAAATAAAATAATTTTTTGGCTAAGAACACAACTATATATTATTTGTTACCATAATATAGCTCACGGTATAATAGTTACCATGAAATAATTAGTTCTAAATCTAATATGTTTTTTCGTGGACATAAAATAGAATGATACCGACAAAATTTTCATGATCTTTGCATTTTGAACAAAGATGATGGATGATACACGTAAATACAAATTTGTATCGTTAAAAAACTACTAAACTGAGTGGAGATCCCACATTGAAATCATGATAGTCCACAATCGCGGTCTATCAAAATCACCAAGGGTTTTCTACAATTTTCTTGGAACAAAATCTTTTGTGCTAGTGTATGTTTTCTGGGATCTGTCTCTGGACTTTGCTTTTATGGGTGGCTGATATCTAATATATTAAAACAGGAGTACACAATTGTATTAACCCTGATTTTTTCTAAATAATTACAATCTAATGCCAGTGAACTCATAAATGGCAATTTTATCTTTTACCATATATTTGACCTAATCATTAAACTAAACATGTTGCTTGGCTTTTCTCATCTAAACATCGTCGTATTTTTACAGCCTGATCCAAAATCCGTGTCCAATGAAAAGGAAGAAAAAAATTGATAGAGATCGATGCTTCCGATAATAGGGATCGCCAGCTCCCATCTCCACTCTCGTGATACGGTCAGTTGCCACCATCCCTGACTGAACAGAACTTTTGGCGACGGGATTGGAATCGAGGATCAACGTCTCTCTATGCTGCAAAAACTTTCTCTTTGCCATAACCTAATTAGAATCGGTTTGTTAATTCGACTTCGCATATTTTTTCTATTTTGATTTTACTGAATCCAATTGTAGTTTTCACCAAAGGATTTGACTTTATTGGGCAAAAACACAATTTTCTAATAGAAAGATTAGTCCTTATTGTTAAAGATCTGTAGTTTTGATTTTGATCGTAGATGATTGGAGGCACACCAATGGTGTATCTATATAGAATCATTGATGGATGTGTGGCAAATAGTGCTGCAAAGCTCTAACCAATGGAGCTTTATAGAAGAAGCGTCAAGGAAAGGTTGGAAAGATTCTTCTTTTATGTTTACATTCTATCTTCACATTGAAAGTTATTTGATTGTCAATGGCTGCAGTTTTTTTCTTGTGGATCGACTATATGTCTAGATTAAAGTTTGATCTTATGCACTTCATCTCTAACATTGTCTCCCTTTTCGTAGGATCGGTCTTGGCATGATTAACGAGGCATAAGATAGAAGACCCACAAGTTATGGTCGTAATAATCGATCTTAAGGCACAACAAGAGGATTCACAGGGCTTTGGCTCTTTGATTTCACTGGAGAAAGACAGAGGAAGTGCAAGCTGAGAAGAATCATAGGATATCATTGGTGTATTGCAAGTGAGCTCTGTGACACTGTATTTTCTTTGATTTCAACTCGGCGAAGTTGTCACTTTCAGTCGTCGTTATCATCACGAAGAGGAAGACAGGTTGGAGTTAAAGTTTTGGCCAGGTGGAGATTATTGATAATGGGCCTCAACTTTAACACAACCCAATAACTAAATCTGCGCAAAAGAAGAAATACGTTAATGTCGGTTAGTCAAATTGGTAAGGCAATGGAGAAAAGAAAAACTAAAGACGGTGGACAAGGTTATAAATAGAGATAGGGATCATCCGAAACACAAGACCAAAGAGAAAGAGAGCTAAAGCGAGATCGGGTAGAGAAGAAACTTAGGGCAAGAGACATTGTTCGAGTTATATCTCTTCGGGACAGAGTTTTTTTAATCTTTCTTATTCTTTGCTGTGTCTTCCCATTGAGCGATTAGAGCGTTTGTGTAAACCCTTTGATTGATAGTGAAAGTTGTGGGAGACGGTTCCCACTCGAGACGTACCGGTTCAACACCGGGAACTCGGTGATCAAATTCTCTGTGTTAAAGAATAAAGAATTAAGCAATCCAACGATCAAGAATTCCTAACAATTCCATATTCCATTTATCCTTAGCTCTCAAGCATTTAGCTTAGCACCCAAAAAAAAACGATTCGGTATCTCAGAAAAGAATCAAACGAGCGAAATAATTGGATTGTATAACCGACGTCTTATTTGCATGAACACTTGTGGAGCTGAATGAGTTATTAGAATTTAACGCCAAAAAATAAGGTAAAGTATCATAATATAGCAAATCTTTCACACTTATAACGTGCAATCTTATATATTAAAACAGAAGTCACAACCTTGATTTATGTGTGATTTTTCAAAAAATGGACCTAATGGACTTATTCCTATAAAATCATGTTACATTTAATATCTAATCTTATCATTTAAATTTTGGGCATACCAGAAATTTTTATTGAAGTATCAATAATTGGATTTAAACAATAAATGATCCACTGGATTTATAGATAGTATAAATTAAGTAGATATAATTTAATGTTGTAATACTATACCTTTATATGCTAAATATTTAAATTAAATATTTGTCGATGTTAACTTTTAAAATTATAAATATTTTTTTTTAAATAACAAAAATCATATTATGTAATAATGATTAATCTTTACTACTTTAAACCAATTCAAACAAATTTTAAACTATATAGTTTATTTTAAAAATTAAACAAAAA
>NC_027750.1:60814046-60827656 GCF_000695525.1 Brassica oleracea var. oleracea
ATATATATATATATAAATGTTTCTTCTCATAGATGAGTCGTAGGTAATGTTATTAATATATATCCATTGAACATATATATTAATATATATGTTTATTTCTTCCTTTAACTAAAAAAAATCCGAACTGTTTCCAAAAATAATGTTATTAATATATCTTACATGTAAAGAAGAGTAAAATCAGGAGTTATTGTTTCTTAACAAATTTGTTTGTATTGATTCTGTTTATATTTTTTCAAATATATGGTTATTATTGGATTAATTACAATTACAAATTTAAGACCAGTGGCATTTAGTTGTAAATATTTAGAAAAAATTAGGGTTATTTTTAATGTGTACTTCAGTTTTAATAGATTAGATTTGGCTTTCGTATTTTATATAAGCTTGTTATCCAAAAGCTAGAGTAATAAATTCTAGATCACTATTTCGAATATTGAAGTGACAAAAATTAATGCTTGTAGTTCTTAGAATAGTTTTAAGTTGTGTTTTTAAAAACCAATTTACTATATCAATTTTTTGGAGACATAAATTCATCGATATAAAAATCCGAATATGTATTTAGCTAGTTTTTTCTAAAGCTAATATATTTTACTAGTTTTGTAGCAAACATTAAAATGTATTGAAATTTATAGGTTTTTAAATCATCATTTTGTTTGTATTCCGATGATATCTTTTATTTTTATTTTATATTCATGAAAAACTTAGAGGAAATTCAAATTTACCATTTTCAAATTTACATTTAGAGAATAACTATTTCTATAAATATCTTAAGTTTATTATTAAAAACAAATTAACTCTCATAAATTATCCTTAAATCTTAAACTCAAATACTAAGTTGTATTTGATTTGTTCTATTTTTTAAAAGTGCTATCCAATTCAATGAGTTTCAAACAAATTCTCATAAATTTATGAGATATAATACTACTCTGTTCCAAAATAGATTATGTTTTGAATAGTATTTGATGTTTCAAAATATATAATGTTTTGATATTTTGATATTAATTTTAGTTTAGTAAAAAATTGTGTGATCAATGATGTTCTATAAGTTTTTTTTTATGATTTGGCTAAATTAGTTTTGATTTATGTTTTAATACAGTTTTTAGAAAAATGTGCATATTTTAATTTTTGTGCTTTCAACCAACACATAAACTATTTTAGACCAGAGAGAATATTCTTTTTGTTTTATAATATATATGATGTAGAAAATGTTTGGTGTTTCAAAATATAAGATGTTTTAAATTTTATTTTAAAATTTTGTTTTATCAAAATTTCCAACTATTTACTGTATTTTATAACTGATTAAATTATTTTTGATATAGATTGTCAATGATGGATCTTAGAAGAAAAGACTGTTGATAAAAAAAAAACATAACATATAAAAAGCAACTCAAAACTAAAAAATTAAAAGTTAAACATACAAAGACCATTTTAATACTATTAAAATATTTATTCATTTCATAAAAGTGTTATTTTAGTATCTTTTACACAAAGAGAATCATTTTACAATATTAATACAATTTATATTTTGTTTAAATTTAATATCAATTATAAGATATATTGATTTTGTAAATAATTTATTTATTTAAAATACTCTTCGTTGAATAGATGTAACTACTAAGAATATAAATACATTGTAAGAATTTTTAATTTGTATGAAAAATGTTAAAATGACATTTTTAAAACGAAAAACTACATATATGTATTGCTTTTTTCTTTTTTTCTTTGTTTCATATTATGATATTACATGACGTTTTATATCAGTACAATATTTTAAAAATTACATTTTTCTAAAATATATAATTAAAAATATAATTTAATTTAGAAATAGTAAAAGTTTAACTGGTAGTTTTTGATAAATATAAAGTTAGATATGTGAAAATATTTTATATTATGAAATAACAAAAATATGTAAAACATCATTTTTATTAAAAGGGAGAGATATGAAAAATGAATATTTTAATGTTTTCATTGGCTGTCATTAAAAGAAAAAACTATTGCAAACTAAAAAAAATTAAAATAATAACTTAAATCAAAATTACGTAGGAAAAAACATAATTCAAAAACATGATTTTGTAAATAAAATAATAACTTAAATCAAAATAATAAACATGTATTAAATTTATTATCACTTAATTTTTCATTACATATAATTATTTTACTAAATAAAAAAAAAACTTTTTATGTTTCACTTAATTTAGCCAAACACACATAAAATATTCTTTTTATTAGTTTATAAAATCGGTTAGAATGAACATTGGCTATCCATAAGGGTTGTTCTTTTTCTTTTTAAATTAGGTCCTACTTGAAAGATTATAAATTTATGTGGAGGTTTTGAGTTGGGTCTTTGAGTCTAGCTGAGTTTGGTTATGATGTATAGGAAGCTAAAAATATCTAAATAACAAATGTATCTTAAAAAAAAATTATATTACTTGATTTGGTCAAGGTCTTTTGAATACATTATAATTAATCTAAAATATTACAATTCATCTAAAATATATAATACTAATTATGAAAAACAAATATTAATGTATAGAAATATAAAAATTAATATCTGTGCGGATGTGAGGATCAATCTCTAATTTTTATTAAAGGGGAAAATATGAAAAATGAATATTTAATTGTTTTCATTGGCTGTCGTTAAAAGAAAAAAATATTGCAAACTAAAAAAAAAGTTAAACACGGAACGACTATTTTAATACCACAAAAGAAGAGCAGATTCCCAAAAAGTAACGTTATCTTCCATCGTGACCAAAATTCATTCGCAAAATTCGAGATCTTTAATAGGTTTTGTCGTTGCTGTTTATAGGTTACCACCATAAACTGCAATGATACTGTTTCAATCCAATCCCAAACCACTCAAATGTCTCTCTCTCCAGACATCTGTCCCACTGCATGTAAGAAGGAGAGAACAAAGAGACAAAATCCAAAAAAAAAACAAAAGAAGATAAGACTTGAAGAGAGTGAGAAAGATAGAGATAGGGTTTTCAATTTTCTTCTTTAAAAGAGATTCTTCCACTATTCTCCTCTCTTCTAAATCTAATCGTTATCCTTGAATATCTATTCCTTTGTTCTTTTTTTTGGTTAGTTTTTTCCTTTCTTGATTTGGTCAAAAACCCTAGATTTGTGGGTATATTAATAAAATGAATATAACTTTCCTCTTTTCCTTCGATTATAAATAGTCCCTCCGGTTTTCTCCTAACCCTAAGCCTCTCAGATCTCTACAGCCTCAAAGTCTCCTCCCTTGACGCTCAGAATTTGTATTAGTAAATTAAGTGAGTTTCGGAACAAAAGTTTAGAGAAGTACAACGATTTTGACAGAAGAGAGTGAGCACACAAACGCACTTGCATGTTCGATGCACTTGCAATTCTCTTGCGTGCTCACTGCTCTATCTGTCAGATTCCTGCGCCGATTCTTTTCGGTCCGTTCATGTCTTCTTTAATTGTGTTCCGATCTCCCTAATTTCTCACTCTCTCTCTCTTGTGTTCATCTCTAACTAAATACGATATATGATAGGTTTCTCTTATATATTCTAACATATATAGGTTTGATTTCAAACTGCACGCGGGTTTGATTTTTTCTCTTTATATTTTATGAGATCATTAGTATCTAAAAAATTTAAATCTATGTGTGTTTAAGGCTTTGGTTAAGCGAGATTAATATGGGACCATTAACGTTATAAGCTAGTTTCTTAGGCTGGTCCTAAACTCTTTTGAATCCTTCAATTTCTCGATCCATGCTATATTATTAAATATATGGTCTTCGATTCCTCCTTTTTTATGTTTCTCATTAGCCTTTGTAATCTGTGACTTAGTTTCTCATTCATAAGATTTATCCTTTTGCTTCATATGATGATCACTTCTATGTTCAATCATGGATCTTGCAAGAGTACTGTTCATGATCTTCAGTTGTTGGTTTTCTAGATTACTTATATTATATGGTCGTACATTTTGATTCCTTGAGGTCTGTATGCATATAAATTATCCTGTTGTATATAGCTTAATGTGTAATAAGATGTTATCTAGTTTATGTAATTGATTCCATGTAATCACGTTGTGAATTTATATTTTTGCTAAATAATCACGTTGTGAATTTTGTGATAATATTCTTGTGGGGTTGGTTCTTGGTCTAGGAACATGTTGGGCTTGTTTCTTGGTTTAGCAACATGATCTATGCATTTAATCCTCCAAATGGCGATATAGACCTTTTTAATTTGTGTGCTAGTATTTTGACATCAAATACTTTTGGGGTTCCGGAAGAGTAATTAGTATTTTGACAAGAGATCAATTCAATATACTAGTGAATAAGAAATCTACAGAATTTAATTGCTTTACGAATGCTTCATTTATGCATTTCCATGACTAAATTTTAAAGAAGATTAACCTTCTGTTTTTTTTTTCTTTCTGCCAAAACACTATTCCAAGTTTTCATTTTAAATTATATATTTTCATACATATGGTAGGGATGAAAAGAGGTTCATCTTGGGATTTGTTTCTGAGCGACGGGTTATTAATATTTTACAAATCATGTGAAGTACTATCTAATTATTGTTTCTCTCTTGTACCACTACGTGTCTCTTTGTCATGAAGTTCTTGCTTTCTGTCTTGTTTTCCACTCTTTACAGACCAGACCATAAGTGGTAACAATTGGGTTGTAACTTCGTCAAGAGAAAGATATTGCTTTTTTGGTGCGTGTGAATTCGTCAAGAGAAAGATATTGCTTTCTCAGTTTGGGCCTGGCCCATGAATCACGATGAAGTTTTCAGCCCATATCCTCATCTCTTAACCGGCACTCTCCGCCTTTCTATCAACGCTCGCTCTCGTATCTTCATTTTGAAAGAGGTACATGACCGGTTGCGCAGGTTTAGTTTGATTACAACTCGTTGGTCTTGTCACGGTAATGTCGAAGTCCGAAGGTTTGGTCTGATTAGAACTTTTGCTCCGTCACCATACCTCATCATTCTCTGCGCTTTTAGAAGGATGAAGTTGTCTCCGTCACGTCGCCATTTTCCGTACTCCGTCAAACCCAAGCGTTTCACCAAAGAGGTTATTGTGTTGATTTTAGTGGGCCTGGTCCAAATTCTGGCTATCGAGAGCCTTTCACATCTGTTGTTACGGGTTCACATAGCCCAGTTTCAGAGCTGTTCACATTCAGCTTATGAACCACCGTTCATGTTTTTCAATGGAAAATTAAGTCAGTTAGGACTTCGGTGTTTAGAAAGCTTCATCAGCTCACCCTTTATTGCAGAGGCCATCGTGATTCGATCGGCACTTTGCATGGCGCTAACCTTGGAGTTTTCCACATTCAAGGTTCTCTCCGACAGTTTAACGCTCATCTGAGCTATCTTCGGCGACCTCCAGTCTAAAGAAATTTCGGTTTTGTGATACGATATCCAATCGATCTCCTCTGGGTTTGCAGCATTTTCTCAACTTAGTTGTCGATGTTTTAGCAAAAAGGCTCTTCAACCTTATTTCTCTTTGTAACGGACATCTTGATTTGGGCCATCGTTATGGACTCAATTCTTCTTCTTAGTTTTCTAATGAAATATTCGGTGACAAAAAAAAAAAATCCTGAGTGTCATGTATATAACAAGTATATAGAACGTTAAGCTTCCCATATTTGTAATTTGAGTCTGTTGGAAAAATAGCGACGAATCATTCGTGATGGAGTACAGTTTGCAAAGTACTTATTTATTTGTATTTTTTTCTAAAAAGTAATTACATTTATGTATAGCACACTAGTAAAAAACATCGCTACAGCCACGAACATGCCACGCGAATTTTGTGGCAAAAACGTAAAAGCTACGATGCACCTACGACATGCTACGAAAAAAAAAGTGGCACTTTGCTGGCAAAACGTAGCAAAGATTGCTACGAATATATTCGTGGCACTTTTCTCCTATGTTTTGCTACGTTTTCAACGTGGGTATCGTCATATATTATTATTTTATCTAAGTCGGTCAGAAAAACCAAAAAATAAGCTTGCCACGAAGAGAATCGTAGCAAGCCGTAGCTAGCCACCGAAAAAAAAATCCCACCAATCCAATCCTCTGCACATAAGGCAGTGATAAATACAAAAAAATGAAGCCACGAAAATGTTTCGTGGGTAATTTCGTGAATAGCTTTCTCAGTGCAATCACATCCGTCTAGTTGGGCGCAGAAAAGATTCTAATATTTGCCAGGAAACGAATCGTAGCAATTTTAGTGGCAATTTGTAGCAAAAATTGTAGCAAATATCGTGGCAAATCATGGCAGAAACGTGGCAAGGTTTTTTCTATATAAGCAAGCAAACCCACGAGAGTTCTATCACATTGCAAACCAACAACAATCGTGATATCAAACCATTTTTCCCAAAAGAAAAAAAAAAGAGAGAGAGATTTCAATGTCTTATTATTTTCAAAATCGAGAGTGGATGGATCGACACATTGATCGAGTTGATAATAATGTTTCGAGAGAGTTTAGCGAAGGTGTTGAAGTTTTTATCACTTTTTCCTCGAGTCAAAATTCTTTCATGGAGCAAAAAACCATGCTATGTCCTTGTGTAAGTTGTGGAAACCGAAAGCAACGTGATGTAAGAACCATATCTCGCCATCTTTACCGAGTCAACTTCAAAAGTAATTATTATGTATGGTCAAGCCATGGAGAAACCTACTATGACGCTGGAGAATCATCGACGGGAGGTCAATTTATGGGAGATGAAGCAAGATATGCAGACGGGCCATATGAAGAGAACATTCCTGGAGGAGACTTTGGGTCAACTGAAATACCGGATAATTTGATGGAGGAACCCAATGAAGAGCAATATGAAGAAGGATTGTTTGAAGCTTTCGAAGCCGCTAATCAACCACTATATGATGGATTTGTTGAAGGTATTTCTCAACTATACTTGGCATCTCGTTTAATGAAAGTAAAAACTGATCATAATTTGGCGGAGTCATGTATGGATGAGATATCACAAACTTTTAGAGATGTTTTGCCACAACCAAATATAGCTCTCGAGTCATATTATGAGCTAAAGAAGCTGACGAAGTCGCTTGGTCTCCCTGTCGTGAAGATCGATATTTGTGAGGATAATTGCATGTTATTTTGGAAAGAAGATCGCGAGTTGTTGGTGTGTCGGTTTTGTGGAAAAGATAGATATCACCAGAAGAACCATGGAAAAGAGAAAAGGCGTCCAAAACAAAGAATGTTCTATTTGCCTATTACGGAGAGGTTGAAGCGTCTTTACCAACAAGAGGCTGCTGAATCACAAATGCGATGGCACGCAAAACATGAGTCGTCAGAAGGAGAAATGCACCACCCTTCTGATGCAGCAGCGTGGAAGCATTTTAACAAGGTATATCCTGATTTCGCTGCGGAAAGTCGAAATGTTTATCTAGGAGTAGCAACAAATGGATTTAATCCAGTGGGTATGAGCGGTGAATCCCACTCGGTTTGGCCCGTCATCGTAACCCCATATAACCTACCTCCTGGTATGTGTATGAAAAGAGAATATTTCTTTATATCAGTACTAGTTCCTGGGCCAAGGCATCCAAAGAAGAGCATTGATATCTATTTGCAGCCGTTAATTGAAGAACTAAAAAGTTTGTGGAGCGATGGAGTCGAACCATATGATGTCTCGAAGAAGCAAAATTTTACAATGCGAGCCGCACTAATGTGGACAATTAATGACTTTCCTGCTAACGGCATGATTTCCGGATGGATGACTCATGGCCGTTTAGCTTGTCCATATTGTCTTGATGATACAAAGTCTTTTTGGTTGCAACATGGAAGGAAGCATAGCTGGTTTGACTGCATAGAATGTTCTTGCCTAGGGAGAATCCTTACAGAAGAAATGTCCAAGCTTTTCGAAAGGGGCAGACGGTAGCTGATGATCCTCCACCATGGTTGACGGGAGAAGAAATTCTTCGCGAAAGAATCAACAACATCGAAGGACTGAAGAAAACGGTCGATTGTGGAGGAAATGGACACGAGAAACCTGCGAGCACTATAAACGGCTATGGCAAAGACCACAATTGGGTGAAGAAAAGTATCTTTTGGGAGTTGCCGTATTGGGAAAACCTTCTTCTTCGCCACAACTTGGACTTCATGCACGTTGAGAAAAAATTATTTGATAATCTTATCAACACGATGCTTAATGTTCCCGGGAAGACAAAAGATAATGAAAAGTCGAGGATGGATCTACCTGATTTGTGCAGACGGTCTGAGTTGCATATGAAGGATGATGGAACGATGTCAGTCCCGATATTCCAGTTGTCGAAAGAGGAAAAAAAAGAATTTAAGCGATGGTTAAAAAATGATATAAAATTTCCAGATGGGTACGCTTCAAAGTTTAGTAGGTGTATAGACGAGACGAATAGCAAGATTTCAGGTCTGAAAAGTCATGATTGTCACGTCATTATGCAGCGACTTCTCCCATTTGCGTTTAAGGAATTACTTCCCAAAAGTGTTCACATTGCCATTTCAGGTACATAATCTTAATAATTAGTTTGATATGTGTTATTATTGACTAACTCCTATTATTTTTTTGTAGAGATAACACTCTTCTTTCGTGATATATCTGCGAAGATACTTAAGCACGAAGATGTTTCCATTTTGAAAGAAAACATTGCGGTGAAACTTTGCAATTTGGAGAAGATTTTTCCACCGTCGTTCTTCGATGTTATGGAAAATCTGGCTGTACATTTAGCAGACGAAGCTGCTTTAGGTGGTCCAGTGCAATATAGATGGATGTATCCTTTCGAGCGATACATGTACCATCTGAAAAAGAAAGTTAAAAATAAGGCACACATTGGAGGTTCCATCGTTGCACAATATGTGAATGAGGAAATATCTACCTCTTCTGCTAACTTCTTTGGTAATCCACAAGTGGTACATGAGGTTCCACTTCCCAGAGAAGTTTGGTTTACATATCAATATCCAGATGTGCCTAACTTGTTTTATCACGGGGATTTTATGATGGAGAGAAACCCGTATATGTCTGGTAATGACCTACAAATACTAAAAGACCAACAATTTGCCGAATGGGTGAAAAACTATGTGAGTTTCCAATATTATTTGATTTATAATTTGAATGAAACTTATCAATTATAGATATAAATTTAATTAATAGGTTGTGCAAGCGAGTAACACATATGAATTTTCGATGTGGATGTTCGATTTTGTACAAGGTCCGCAACGTAAGTATAAATCTTGGCCGATTTACCATTCACGTGGCTACTGCTTCCACACACATAGCCATGGACAAGATAAGAAAACCCAACATTATGGCATCCAAGTTCGTGGAACCACAGATACTGACTATTACGGTTTGATCGAGGAGATAATGATGGTTGAGTATTTTGGTTCTGTTGGACTGAAGGCCATGGTTTTTAAATGTAAGTGGTTTGATACAAATGAAGGTCGGGGAATTCGAAAACATAAATCAGGGATCGTTGATGTGTCTCCGCGCTGGCAGTATGAGAAATATGATCCACTTATCTTATCTGGTAATTGTGATCAAGTTTGTTTTATTCTTATCCGCGGGTACGACATACATCAGCCAACGATTGGTGGGATGTACAAAAGTTATGCCTAGAGGGGTTCAAGAAACGTCTGAGGATGTTCTTGTTGCGTTACAAGATGATACACACAACCAAGTTGTTGCACGGAGCGTGATGGTGCGCATTGAGACGTATGTTATCGAAGATGATTCAGATTATGAATCCATGCCAGTTGTTCCTCCTAATGACGAATACGTTTCAGAAGATGAATTAAACGAGGCTTGTACTGATTCGGATTCGGAATGATTCAAGTTCTTAGTAAGTTTGTCGTGTATGAAGTTTTTTAAAATTGTAATATAAATAAGTAATCACTTGGTAATTTTTAGTTTATGAAGTTTAAAAAATTTGTAATATAAATAAGTAATTTATGAAGTTTTTAAATTTATGAAGTTTTTAAATTTGTAATATATAATAAATTTATAATTTATGAAGTTTCAAATTTGGAAATATGAAATAACTAGATTTCTTAGTTTTAAAATGTTAATATATTTAAGTTTTTTTTTAGTTTCTTATATTCTTAAATTCTAATTAACAGTTTTGAGATTTCATAAAAAAATATTTTTTTTCAAAAACCTAACTAAACCCTAAACCTATCTATACCCTAAATCTATTTCCCACCACATAATAAACCCAAAAATTTTCCTTCCTAAAACCAAAACCCATTTCCCTCTAAACCCAAAATTTTTCCTCTAAACCAAAGCCCAATTTCTATACTTTGGCAATTTTTTCCCCTCCACAAATTCATCACGTGTCTCTCTCTCTCTCTCTCTCTCTCTCTCTCTCTCTCTCTCTCTCTCTCTCTCTCGGAGTGTCTCTCGCTCTCAAACGCTCTCAAACCCTTCGCCGCCTCTCTCAATCTTTCTCGACCCTCTCTCACAGATTCCTCTCCCTCTCTCTCGACGACGGCTCCTTCGACCGGAATCCCAAACGAATCCCGTCGTCGCCCGCGCTCTACCGGATTACAGCTCCCAGGTTAGTGAGCCCCTCGTCTCTGTCTCGATTCCTCTTCCATCTAGGGTTCATTGGGTTTCGATTTAGACTTCCTAGGGTTTTGATCTAGGTTTTTTTTTGTGTTTCGATTTACATATTTAGTTAGGGTTTACATCTAAAAGTGTGGGTTTTTTTTCCAGTTTCGATTTACATGTTTATTTAGGGTTTACATCTAAAAGTGTGGGTTTTGATTTCAAGTTTCAATTTTTGTTTTCGGTTTTGTCTCTATTTCAAGTTTTGATTTCAACTTTCGATTTTAAGAGTTTCGATTTACATGTTTTTTTGTTCTGTCTACAGATATGCGGCAAGGGCGACCTCAATTAACCTTATTGGAGCCTTCTGCCATGGCCCCATCTTCTGCTCCTCCCATCTCTGTACCTCATGGAGTTGTACCCCCTGGAGCTGTTCCTCACGCATCTGTCGGCTCTTTAAGTGCAGTGCCTGCGGCTCATGCCCCTTATGTCAGGAGAAGAGAAGATGCTCTGCTACGTGTGCCATCCAGACGTAACCAGCCACACCTCCATCCTGACAAGATCAATGGAGCATTGTGGTAAGTTGAACTTAATGCTGTTTACTGTTAACTAACTTGTGTGATACATTACTAACTTGCATTTAGATTATAAAATTTAAACTATTGTGTTTGCCATTTAACAATGAAACACATACAGTACTGTTCTTTTTCAATCATCCTGGTCAAGTCTTAAACTCACTAGCCGACTTAGTAATGATTTGGATTTTATTATACATTACAGGTTTGGATTTTAGTGTAAACTACTACTGATAAGATTGTAGGTATTTGTAAAAGCATTAGACCAGGTTAAAAAAAATTGTATGATGAACCGTGTATTAGTAGATTAAGTGTAGAGTTTAATATATGATTTTTGTTTGATGTTTGCCATTGTCTTGTCTCAGGTTTGGTATTGATCCTGAAGTCCATGCTTTTATCCGAGCAACATGGCAGGGAAACTATTGGGGGTCGTGGGCAAGCTGGAACTTCATTCCACCTGAGAAGAAGAATCAGTGGTGGCATGCTTTCATTGTAAGTGCTTCTTTCCCTCTTCTTTTCCCTTTCTTAACTGTAAGTAACGATCAGTGTTTAATGACTTATATTATATTATTTTGCAGCAACACTACTACTGGGAGGACCAATTCCATGATGAAATCTACTTGAAATGGAAGAAACAAACTCAGGTTACGTCTGTGGTCGCATCAGCCAGAAAAGGAAAGATAACCGGCAACCTTCCTACATGTCAGACGCTCACTGGGCAACAATGGTTGAGAAGTACAGCTCTGAGCAAGCGAAAAAGAAAAGTGCAAAAGCTGCAAAATATCGTAAGTCTGCTCCAGTTGGGAAGAAGATGCACAAGCACGGTGCATGCCCACACTCTTTCCTTAACATTGAGTATAATATGGTAAGTTTTGCCTTGAGTTTATTTTCATAATTTTTTTTGCCTTAAGTGTTGTCTAACTTCCATCTGTTTCATTTCTTATAGATGGTTGATGAAGGTTTGAATGAACCACCTTCATACACAGCCCTTGCAAGGAAGACTCGCACGGGTAAAGATGGCTACTTCCTAGGCGAACGTACAGAGGAACTGGTTCTGGAAGTTGAGGAAGCCGTTGAAGAGATGTTACAAGATGGATCTCCACTTGGCGACAGTCAAACCGACTTCACTGCTGCTTCAAATGCAAAGCGCTATCTTCTCAACCAAGAATACATCAAGGTCATCTCTTCTCTCATCCTCATTTTATTTATTTCAGCTTACTGGTTTAATACTTGGTTATTCAACTGTGATTGGAAATGCTTGTGATTGTCTAATTTAATTATGGGAAATGCTTGTGATTGGAAATGTTTGATTATGATTATTTTTCCTTTCCTTTTGCAGAGAGGAAAGACAAAGAAGGGTACAATCTACGGCCTTGGCAGTGTTCAGTACAAGAACAACAGTGCTTCTGTGCCAATTCCTGTCTCACTCAAGCGCAACCTTGACGTGGATATGCGCATGTCTGGCTTCGAGACCACCATTTCTGAAGTCAAGGAAGACATTGTTGGAGTCAAGGAAGATTTCACAGCTTTGAAGACAGAGATCAATGCTTTCAAGACTGAAGTCACAGGGGGGATGTCAGCAAGCCAAGTAACTCTCAACATTATTCTGCAAACTCTCCAATCTCAAGCTTCCACTCCTGCCTCAACTGCACAACCATTTCAGCCTCAAGCTCAGTCACAACCTCAAGGTCAGCCCCAAGCTACAGTTCAATCTCAACATCAGCCACAACCTCAAGCTCAGTCTACGGCTCCACCACAACATCTCTCGACCAATACCCATTCTGATTTAGATAGGTGGTGCCAAGAACTTGGTATGTAAGGTTTGGTCAGTTCATGTATTAAGCTACAATATTTTCACTACAAGAAAACGTTTCCATAACAACGAAGATTTACGACGAAAATATTTCGTGGTAAATTTACATGGTGTTTACAACGCAGTTACGAGGAGACCAAATTTTATCGTAAACGCCACGTAAATTTACGACGAAATATTTTCGTCGTAAAATCCATGTAAGTTTACGACGAAAGTACGTGGAATGAGAAATACGTCATAATCTTTACATCGACATTACAACGAAACATGTTACCATTATATTACATTAAAATTTAAATTATTTTTATTTTCTAACGGTTAAATTTTTTTTTCAGGTTTGGGGCTAACAACCGTGTTAGCCGGAGCGTTTTGGCGACGATTAAGGGTAACTACGACGGGGCATATCCGAACTGGAACAAGACACCAAATCACGTTAAGATCACGTGGTTTAAATGTTTTGCGGTAAGATTTTTAAATTTAATTAAATTTTCACTTTTAAATATATATATATATATTTAATATTTATTATTAATTGTAATTTTTTCAAAAATTTTGTGTTTCAGAAAAAGTGGCATTGGTCTTTGGGAATCACCGAGAGGGTGAAGGCGGAATTTGTTGCAAAGGCAAAGATACGCCTCTGCAACACAGTCTCTGATTGGAAGGACAAGTGGGAGATCTACGGGTATGAGGGAAAGCCCACTGAGCTCACGACGGATGTGTGGGA